>NW_019957578.1:59688-98092 GCF_002910315.2 Salvelinus sp. IW2-2015
TCCTTCTTCCATCCCTCACTCCCCTCCCTCCCTGCCTGCCTTCCCTCCCCCGCCCTGCCTGCCTCCTCCCCCCGAGACGAGGTGAAGGCAAGCTGGATTAAGCAGGCACTAAATCATCCTTAGCCCTATTAAGTGAAAGGTGCGCGAGGTCTGGCTTTTCTCTAGACACTCCCTGTGAACGATAAAACATCGTTATAAATCCCAGAACAAGCAGCAGCGCTCTGCATGACTCAGTGATACTTAATACACACACCGCATAACAACCACATCACACCACATGTTCCCAGCGTGACCCATACTACATGTTTATATACACTGAGCGTACAAAAACACATTCATGACAATAGGATGAAACCAGGTTCAAAGCTTATGATCCTTATTGATGTCACTTCCTTGTTTTATCCACTGATCACTCAGTGTAGATGAAAGGGGAGTGAGACAGGTTTTAAAGAAAAGATTTTCAAGTCCTTGAGACAATTGAGAGACATGGATTTGGTGATATGTGTGCACATTCAGAGGGTTGTAGGTGAACTGGGCAAACCAAAAAGAATAAGTCCTTTGAACGGGGTAATGCGTAGTCCTGGTTGCCCCAGCACACTGGTGGTTGTGTAAGAAACTTGCAACCATGCTGCTAGGGTTTTTCAAAAGCTCAAAACAGTTCCCCATGTGTATCAAGAAATGGTTTCACCGCACCCACCCAGGACATCCCAGCCCAACTGACACAACTGTGGAAGCATTGGAGTCAACATGGGCCCAGCCATCCCTGTGGGAACTATTTCAAGCACCTTGTGAGTCCATGCCCCAACGTCAATATTAGCGGAAGGTGTTCTTCAGGGTTGTACACTCAGTGCTACGTCTCAGAGTGGGAGCTTCACAGTTATATTAGTGGAAGCACAGTTTATCCGTAAGTGGGAGCTACAGCTTACATTTCTAGTGCGGAAACAACATTTACTATTTACGTGGAAGCTACTAGTCTATATTTAGTGGGCAACAGTTATCCTTTAGTGGAACAACAGTTACTATTAAAGTGGGAAACAATAGTTATATTGTATCGGAACAACAGTTTCTTTTTAGGTGGGAGCTTTCAGTTATATTTAGGTGGGGAACCCAACAATCTACCTATTTACGTGGAGCTACACAGCTATATTTGTGGAACCAACAGTTCTCTTAAAGTGGCGACAATAGTTATATTAGTGGCAACAACAGTTCTTATGCTTTTAGTCGGGAGGCTTCAAGCTTTATTTTAGTGGGAACAACAAGTTATATCTTAGTGGGAACAACAATTATGCATTTACGTTGGACAACAGTTTATATTTAGTGGGAGACCAACAGTTATTTTAGTGGGAACAGTTATATTTTTGTGGGAACCCAGTTTATATTTAGTTGGAACAACAGTATAGTTAGTTGCGAATCCACAGTATAAATTTAGTGGAGCTACAGTTTATTTAGTGGACACGGTTTATATTTAGGGGAACAACAGTATATTTAGTTGGAACAACAGTTATAGTTAGTTTGAACAACAGCTTATATTTAGTCTGGGCAGCATAACAGTTCACTATCTTAGTGGGAACCAACAGTTATAATTTAGCGTTGCGACAAACAGTTAAGTTAGTTTGGAAACAAACAGTTATGAGTTAGTCTGGAAACAACAGTTATAATTTAGTGGGGGGACCGCTACAGTTATATTTTAGTGGCCGGAACAACAGTTTTCATATTCTAGTGGAACAAGCAGTTATAGTTAGTGGAAACAACAGTTATCAAGTTAGTTGGACTAACAGTTATATTTAGTGGGAGCTAACAGTTAATTTTAGTGTGGTGCCTGCAGTTATTTTAGTGGTACGGATATGTTATTTACCTTAGTGGAACAATAGTTATATTCTAATGGAACAACACCGTTATATTTAGTGGGGCAAACAGTTATTATTCAGTGGCGAACAACAGTTATACTTAGTGGGAGCTACAGTTACAGTTGAAATCGGAGTTTATCAACATCATCTTAGGTTGGAGTTCATTAAATCGCTCTTTTCAAGCATTCCACAAAATTTTCTTGTTAACAAAACTCGTAGTTTTTGGAAAGTCCGGTTAGAGACATCTACTTTGTCCATGACACAGAGTAATTTTTTTCCACAATAATTGTTTACCAAACAGATTATTTCAACCCTGTATCCCAGAATTCCATTGCATGAGTCAGAAGTTTTACCTCATAACACCAAGTTGAACTGGGTGCCTTCTACAGCTTTTAGGTAAAATTACAGAAAATTAAATGTCCGAAGCTTAGAAGCTTGCTGATATCTCCAAATTAGACTAATTTGAGTCAATTGGGGGTGTAACCTTTTGCGAATGTATTCTCAAGGATAACCTTCAAACTCAGCTGCCTCTGTTGCTTGGAGAAATTAAAATAAATCACCAAGACTCAGAAAAAAAATGTGTAGATCCTCCACAATCTGGTTTCATCCTTGGGGAGCAAATTTCAAACGCCTAGACAGGTAAACCGCGTTCATCCTGTACGAAACAGTACGCAAGTAATCAGAACACCAGTGTGGACCGCCCCACGAGCAGCGTCAACCCCGCTCTCGGCTCCGGAAGAGGAGAAACCCGTTCTACTCTCCAGAGATGATCGTACTCTTGCGGTCCTGCGAAAAGTGCCAAATCATCCAAGACACAAATATGATGGCTAAAATGTGGATTTGTGGACCGAACTGAAAGTGTGTGTGAGCAATGGAGGCTCACAAACCTGACTCAGTTACACAGCTCTGTCAGAAGGAATGGGACAAAATCCACCACTTATTGTGTGGAAGCTGTGGAAGGCTACCTGAAACGTTTGACCACAAGTTAAACCAAATTAAAGGCAATGCTACCAAAATACTAATTGAGTGTATATAAACTTCCGGACACCACTGGAATGTGATGAAAAAAATAAAAGCGAAATAATCATTCTCTCTACTCATTATTCTGACATTTGCACATTCTTAAAATAAGTGGTGATCCTAACTGACCTAAAAAGGGGAATTTTTCATTACTAAGTATGAAATGTCAGGCAATTGTGAAAAACTGAGTTTAAATGTTATTTGGTTAAGGTGTATGTAAACTTCTGCACTTCAGACTGTAATTCACAACTGCAGCAACCTTGTACTTGTTCATATGAAATTTTGTTTTTTTTTTTTTTTATATTTAAAGAAAGGACTGCGGGGGGTTCTATACACAGGACATCAGAAGAAAAGCAACATGAATTGGACAATAAAACTCACTGAGCTTGCGTTCATGGCCGGTTTGCATAATGTAATCCTCCTGTGCAACTGAGGGCCTAATTAAACATTCTACGCCTACACGCTATGTAATCTTATTGGTTTTATTGATTCATTACAAGTTAATAGTTTTATTTGAAAAAGTCTAGGTAGCCAGTAGCGCCAAGTTGAGCAATAGACAACCAAATTTTGATCCCATTTCACTTTTAACGACACACACAACAAAATACATACATAACATTCTATTTACCAGGGCGCATTAGTAGGCAGACTACACTCAGCTGCTGCTGCGTTAGAGCCTACAGTTTGATCCAGACTCAAAACATAGTATTTGTTTCAATGCATTACTAGCATTATCATGATTCGCTTAGTTTAGGTGTATAGGCCGCTACACATTTATGTAAGACTTTTTGTTATTGTGTCTGTTGGGAGTGATTGTTATCTCCGCTGCTAAATAACATACCAGAGGAAAGCCAGCTTTGAGCTTTGGTGCGTGTGCCGGCCCGCACGAACTGATTTCAGTGAATTGATTGGTCAAACACGCAAAGAGCCTTGAGGCATGCACTCGCGATTCTGATAAGGACATAGAACTGTGCGCGATTGAGAGCAAATCGGTCTATACAACAGCACTCTTTCCCTCTTTTTAATCGGTCTATACAACAGCACTTTGCCCTCTTATTAATCGGTCTATACACAGCACTTTGCCCCTCTTTTTAATCGGTCTATACAACAGCAACTTTGCCCCTCCTATTAGAGCTATACAACAGCACTTTGCCCTCTTATTAATTGTTTCTATAAACAACACCTTAGACTACTGCAATGCTCTACTTTCCGGTAAAATAAACTTCAGTTAGTGCTAAATACCGCTGCTAGAATCCTGACTAGAACCAAAAAATGTGATCATATTACTCCAGTGCTAGCCTCCCTACACTGGCTTCCTGTTAAGGCAAGGGCTGATTTCAAGGTTGTACTGCTAACCTACAACAGCATTACATGGGCTTGCTCCTACCTATCCTGCCGTACATACCTACACGTAAGCTTACGGTCACAAGACGCAGGCCCTCCTAATTGTCCCTAGAAATTTCAAAGCAAACAGCTGGAGGCAGGGCTTTCTCCTATATGAGCTCACATTTTTATGGAATGGTCTGCTACCTATGTGAGAGACGCAGACTCGGTCTCAACTTTTAAGTCTTTACTGAAGACTGTCTCCTCAGTGGGTCATATGATTGAGTGTAGTCTGGCCCAGGATTGTGAAGGTGACACGGAAAGGCTCTGGAGCAACTAACCGCCCTTGCTGTCTCTGCCTGGCCGGTTCCCCCTCTCTCACTGGGATTTCTCTGCCTCTAACCCTATTACAGGGGGCTGAGTCACTGGCTTACTGGTGCTCTTTCATGCCGTCCTAGGAGGGGTTGTGTCACTTGAGTGGGTTGAGTCACTGACGTGATCTTCCTGTCTGGTTGGCGCCCCCGCTTTGGGTTGTGCCGTGGCGGAGATCTTTGTGGGCTTACTCGGCCTTGTCTCAGGATGGTAAGTTGGTGGTTGAAAGATATCCCTCTAGTGTGTGGGGGGCTGTGCTTTGGGCAAAGTGGGTGGGGTTATATCCTTCCTGTTTGGCCCTGTCCGGGGTATCATCGGATGGGGCCAGAGTGGTCTCCTGACCCTCCTGTCTCAGCCTCCAGTATTTATGCTGCAGTAGTTTTATGTGTCGGGGGGCTTAGGGTCAGTTTGTTATATCTGGAGTACTTCTCCTGTCTTATCCGGTGTCCTGTGTGAATTTAAGTATGCTCTCTCTAATTCACTCTTTTCTCTCTCTCGGAGGACCTGAGCCTAGGACCATGCCTCAGGACTACCTGGCATGATGACTCCTTGCTGTCCCAGTCCACCTGCCCATCTGCTGCTCCCAGTTTCAACTGTTCTGCCTGCGGCTATGGAACCCTGACCTGTTCACGCGGACGTGCTACCTGTCCCAGACCTGCTGTTTTCAACTCTCTAGAGACAGCAGGAGCGGTAGAGATACTCTTAATGATCGGCTATGAAAAGCCAACTGACATTTACTCCTGAGGTGCTGACTTGCTGCACCCTCAACAACTACTGTGATTATTATTACTTGACCATGCTGGTCATTTATGAACATTTGAACATCTTGGCCATGTTCTGTTATACATCTCCAACCCGGCACAGCCAGAAGAGGACTGGCCACCCTCATAGCCTGGTTCCTCTCTGAGGTTTTTTCCTAGGTTTTGGCCTTTCTAGGGAGTTTTTCCTAGCCACGGCTTCTACACCTCGCATTGCTTGCTGTTTGGGGTTTTAGGCCTGGGTTTTCTGTACAGCACTTCAGATATCAGCTGATGTAAGAAGGGCTATATAAATAAATTTGATTTGAATCCTCTTTTTTACGCTTTGCGTCGATATGTTTATGAAACTAATTTAAAAATCTGAGGCAAATGCTGGCGCCTCGCCACACGTTTTCCGGCGTCCCTGGGTCTAGTTGGCCCCATGCCATCTCCCCGAACCAGGCCTGTGTAAGCTACAAGCCTTTTACAGAGTTCACACAGGCCCCGCTGCAATCAGGCCCCATACAATCTTGGCACATCTATCTTTGGGGAGTTTCTCTCCATTCTTCTCTGCAGATCATCTTAAGCTCTGTCAGTTTGGATGGCGAGCATTGCTGCACAGATATTTTCTGGTCTCTCAGAGATGTTCGATCGGGTTAAAGTCCGGGCTCTGGCTGGGGCCACTCCAAGGACATTCAGAGACTTGTCCGAAGCCGCCACTCAAATGAAATCATCAAATCTAATTTATTGGTCACATACACATGTTTAGCAGATGTTATTGTGGGTGTAGCGAAATGCTTGTGCTTCTAGCTCCAACAGGTGCAGTAATATCTAACAAGTAATATATAAAGTTTCACAACATATACCCAAAAATACACGTAAATCTAAGTAAGGAATAGATTAAGAATATATAATATACATTATGTCAGAGCGAACATTGGACTAAGATACAGTGGCATAGTATTAGAGTACAGTACATACATAGAAGATGTGTGAATGCGAAATTTACAAACAATTAAAGTGGCGAAGATACCGTAGAATAGTATAGAGTACAGTTTATACATATGAGATGAGTAATGCAAGATACGAGACATTATTAAAGTGGCTAGTGTTTCATATCTTTAAGTGGCCAGTGATTCCTAATCTATGTTCTATAGGCAGCAGCCTCCGATGTGCTGGAGATGGCTGTTTAGCAGTCAGTGGTGTAGTATAGAATACAATACAGTATATACATATGAAATGGCAAATGGGCGATTCCATACGTAAACACAATTTAAAAGTGACTAAGATACTGTAGAATAGTGTGGAGTGCAGTTTATACATATGAGATGAGTAATGCTAGATACGGAACATTGTTAAAGTGGCTAGTGATCCATTTCTAAAAGTGGCCTGTGATTCCTAATCTATGTCTATAGGCAGCTGCCTCTGATGTGCTAGTGATGGCTGTTTAGCAGTCTGATGGCCTTGAGATAAAAGCTGTTTTGTCTTGGCTGTGTGCTTAGGGTCGTTGTCCTGTTGGAAGGTGAACTTTTGCCCCAGTCTGAGGTCCTGAGCGCTCTGGAGCAGGCTTTCATCAAGGATCTCTCTGTACTTTTCTCCGTTCATCTTTGCCTCGATCCTGACTAGTCTCCCTGTCCCTGCCTCTGAAAAACATCAACAAGGCATGATGCTGCCACCACAATGCATCATCGTAGGGATGGTTTCCTCCAGACCTGACGCTTGGCATTCAGACCAAAGAGTTAAATCTTGGTTTCATCAGACCATAGAATCTTGTTCTTCGTGGTCTGAGAGTCTTTCGGTGCCTTTTGGCAAACTTGAAAGTCGGCTGTCATGTGCCTTTTACTGAGGAGTGGCTTCCGTCTGGCCACTCTACCATAAAGGCCTGATTGGTGGAGTTTTGCAGAGATGGTTGTCCTTCTGGAAGTTTCTCCCATCTCCACAGAGGAACTCTGGAGCTCTGTCAGAGCTCTGTCGAGTTCTTGGTCACCTCCCTGACCAAGGCCCTTCTCCCCTGATTGTGCAGTTTGGCCGGGTGGCCAGCTTCAGGAAGAATCTTGGTGGTCCCAAACTTCTTCCATTTAAGAATGATGGAGACCACTGTGTTCTTGGGGACCTTCAATGCTGCAGACATGTTTTGGTACCCTTCCCCAGATCGGTGCCTCGACACAATCCTGTCTCGGAGCTCTACGGGCAATTCCTTCGACCCCATGGCTTTTTGCTCTGACATGCGCTGTCAACTGTGGGACCTTATATAGACAGATGTGTGCCTTTCCAAATCATGTCCAATCAATTGAATTTACCACAGGTGGACTCCAGTCAAGTTGTAGACACATCTCAAGGATGATCAATGGAAACAGGATGCACCGGAGCTCAATTTCGAGTCTCATAGCAAAGGTTCTGAATACTTATGTAAATAAGGTATTATTAGGGGGGGGTTTTGCAAACATTTCTGAAAAAAATACTGTTTTAGCTTTGTCATTATGGGGTATTGTGTGTCGATTGGTGAGGATTTAAAAAAAATAATCAATTTTAGAGTAAGGCTGTAATGTAAAGAATGTGAAAAAAGTCAAGGGGTCAGAATACTTTCCGAAGGCACAGTATAGGCTTTTACAGGGTTCACACAGGCACCATGAGTCAGTATCTCCACAGATTCATGTATGTGTAGGCTAGGCCTGTTATTTTGTGCAGAGTGTGTGTATGGCTAGAATGCTTGGAATATGTTTGGATGATTAAAAGCACTCTGGGAGCTCTGTGCAGCTCTGTGTTTAGTAATGTACACAGCTCCAGGGTGAGCCGTGTATAAATGCCTCATTATTACTTTACTAAGCCCTTCCTATACCTCCATGACCAGGTCAGCCTGCTGACATGACAAAGTGACCCATTTGGGGCATGAAGGACAAAGGGGATTAAACCCCAGAATAAAGTTGAAAACAAATAAACTGAAAGGCTTGATCACAATCTCCAAAATACTTAATGTGGTTAAATCTTTTTAAAAAGAAAAGTATATACAGTACCAGTCCAAAGTTTGGACACACCTATTAATTCCAGGGGTTTTCTTTATTTGTACTATTTTCGACATTGTAGAATAATAGTGAAGACATCAAAACTATGAAATAACACATGGAATCATGTAGTAACCAAAAAAAGTGTAAAACAAATCAAAATATAGTTTATATATTAGATTCTTCAAAGTAGCCAGCCTTTGCCTAGATGACAGCTTTGCACACTCTTGGCATTCTCTCAACCAGCTTCATGAGGTAGTCACATGGAATGCATTTAAATTAATAGGTGTGCCTTGTTAAAAGTTAAATAGTGCAATTTCTTTCCTACTTAATGCGTTTGAGCCAATCAGTTGTGTTCTGACAAGGTAGGGGTGGTATACAGAAGATAGCCCTATTTGGTAAAAGACCAAGTCCATATTATGGCAAGAACAGGTCAAATAAGCAAAGAGAAACGACAGTCCATCATTACTTTAAAACATGAAGGTCAGTCAATCAGGAACATTTCAAGAACTTTGAAAGTTTCTTCAAGTGCAGTTGCAAAAACCATCAAGCACTGTGATGAAACTGGCTCCCATGAGGACCGCCACAGGAAAGGAAGACCCAGAGTTACCTCTGCTGCAGAGGATAAGTTCATTAACAATCAAATCAAATCTTATTTTTTACATTCACCAAATACAACAGGTGTAGACATTACAGTGAAATGCTTACTTACAAGCCCTTAACCAATGATTGCAGTTTTAAGGAAATACCTTTAAAAAAAGTTTAAAAAAAAGTAAGAGATAAGAATTAAAGAGCAGCAGTAAATAACAATAGCGGGGCTATATACAGGGGGTACTGGTACAGAGTCAATGTGTCAATGTGCGGGTGCACTGGTGTCAAGGTAATTGAGATAATTATGTACATGCAGTTAGGGTTGTTAAAGTGGCTATGTAGTAGCAACATGGGGGGGGGGGGGGTTGTATATAGTCTACGTAGCCATTTGATTAGCTGTTCAGGAGTCTTATGGCTTGGGGGTAGAAGCTGTTAAGAAGCCTCTTGGACCTAGACTTGATGCTCCGGTACTGCTTGCCGTGCGTTAATAGAGAGAACAGTCTATGACTAGGGTGGCTGGAGTCTTTGATGACTTTTAGGGCATTCCTCTTACACCGCCTGGTATAGAGGTCCTGGATGGCAGGAAGCTTTGCCCCGGTGATGGACTGGGCCGTACGCACTACCCTCTGTAGTGCCTTGTGGTCAGAGGCCGAGCAGTTGCCATACCAGGCAGTGATGTAACCTGTCAGGATGCTCTCGATGGTGCAGCTGTAAAATCTTTTGAGGATCTGAGGACCCATGACAAATCTTTTCAGTCTCCTGAGGGGAATAGGTGTTGTCGTGCCCTCTTCACAACTGTCTTGGTGTGCTTCGACCATGTTAGTTTGTTGTTGATGTGGACGCCAAGGAAAAGTCACTAGCCCCAGAAATTGCAGCCCAAATAAATGCTTCACAGAGTTCAAGTAACAGACACATCTCAACATCAACTGTTCAGAGGAGACTGTGAATCAGGTCTTCATGGTCAAATTGCTGCAAAGAAACCACTACTAAAGGACACCAATCAGAAGAAGAGACTTGCTTGGGCCAAGAAACACGAGCAATGTACATTAGAACGATGGAAATCTGTCCTTTGATCTGGAGTACAAACGTGAGATTTTTGGTTCCAACCGCTGTGTCTTTGTGAGACGCAAAGTAGGTGAACGGATGATCTCTGCATGTGTGGTTCCCACCGTGAAGCATGGAGAAGGAGGTGTGATGGTGTGGGGGTGCTTTGCTGGTGACACTGTCTGTGACTTATTTAGAATTCAAGGCACACTTCACTAGCATGGCTATTACAGCCTTCTGCAGCGATACGCCATCCCATCTGGTTTGTGCTTAGTGGGAATATGAGTTGTTTTTCAAAAGGAAAATGACCCAACACACCTCCAGGCTGTGTAAAGGCTATTTGACCAAGAAGGAGAGTGATGGAGTGCTGCATCAGATGACCTGGCCTCCACAATCACCCGACCTCAACCCAATTGAGATGGTTTGGGATGAGTTGGACTGCAGAGTGAAGGAAAAGCAGCCAACAAGTGTTCAGCATATGTGGGAACTCCTTCAAGACTGTTGGAAAAGCATTCCAGGTGAAGCTAGTTGAGAGAATGCCAAGAGTGTGCAAATCTGTCATCAAGGCAAAGGGTGGCTACTTTGAGAATCTAAAATATTAAATATATTTTGATTTCTTTAACACTTTTTTGGTTACTACATGATTCCATATGTGTTATTTCATAGTTTGATGTCTTCACTATTATTCTACAATGTAGAAAATTGTCAAAATAAAGAAAAACTCTTAGATGAGTAGGTATGTCCAAACTTTTGACTGGTACTCTAAGTTAAGAAGATAGGGACACACCATACAGAGCAAATGGAGAGCACATATACTACACACACTGTACCACCCATTCTTTTCTACATAGGCTGGGCCATGAAAATGCCAGGGTGGAGTTATTGTGACAGGGTCGGAACCAAAGTGATGGTCATTGTTTGCTAGTGGACCCTATAATCTTTGGCTACATTAAATGTTTCTTCATGTAGCCACCGTATTCGTGCTTCGCATACTCCTCTTTGATTTAGAAGATACTGTTGCACAAACAACATGGTGATTTAAGCCTACACCAGCGCTGGTATCAGGCTGTATTAGTTAGCTACATTTGTTTGCTCTAACTCAGTAAATGTATTAGCTAGCTAGGTAGCCAGCTAACTAGTATTAGCAGCTAACAAGAAAATACAAATTMCTAAGAAAAGACAACCTAGCTGTTTGCAGATAAGAAACACAACCTAATGGTCAAATTATAGAATGCTTGTGGATTTATGTTAAGAAGCAAAGTGGAAACAACATCATTGTCATCAACATTGTTGCATGTGCTGCAGTGACCATGCAGACTGAACACAAGTGTCTCATGGTCAGGCAACAACAAATGCTCTCCTTGAGTGACAGGGGCGGGACTAGGTCGGTGTGGAAAGCAGCATGGAGAGAGAGAGAGCAGAGAGAAATGTCTCAAATAGCGGTGTAAACTATAAAAATGGATGTTACATGTCACATTTAACAAAACAAACATTTAAATACCGTTATAGAAGGTAAAGTAAAAACCTAAACTGGCCCATGCATCAATACCGGTATATAGCAAAATATGGTATACCGCCGAGCCCTACTTCTAAGTCCATACTCTACCATAACAGGTAGTACCCCCCACAAATCAAATCAAATGTATTTATATAGCCCTTCTTACATCAGCTGATATCTCAAAGTGCTGTACGGAAACCCAGCCTAAAACGCCAAACAGCAAGCAATGCAGGTGTAGAAGCACGGTGGCTAGGAAAAACTCCCTAGAAAGGCCAAAACCTAGGAAGAAACCTAGAGAGGAACCAGGCTATGAGGGGTGGCCAGTCCTTTTCTGGCTATGCCGGGTGGAGATTATAACAGAACATGGCCAAGATGTTCAAATGTTCATAAATGACCAGCATGGTCAAATAATAATAATCACAGTAGTTGTCGAGGGTGCAGCAAGTCAGCACCTCAGGAGTAAATGTCAGTTGGCTTTTCATAGCCGATCATTAAGAGTATCTCTACCGCTCCTGCTGTCTCTAGAGAGTCACACAGTAGTGTTTAAGTGTTCAACCTCCTTGTACTGTAAACCAATGAACCTATTTACAGTCTCAAGCACTGTGGCTCAGCTTCAGTTCAGATGACTCTCTACCTCAAAGGGAATCACCCTAACACACACACAATGACTAGGGCACTGGCCAACCGTGGGTAGCAGCCGTGTGATGTTGTGCAGAATCGAACAACACACTCATTATTATGGAGGGGAGGTAACTAAGAGCAGTGAGTTCTACTAACAGAGCTCTCCTGTTGGTGAACTCAAAGAAAAACCCACTAACACATAAACACACAGCTAAACCAGAATAAAGACCACACACACACATTATGTATACACATGAACCAAATCAACATCACAAACATAAACAGATCTACAGACACAAACACACAAACAAACACCACACACAAGGACCAAAATAGCCACATATACAGAAAGAACAACAGTACACACACTGGCTCTCCAAAGAGGCAGACTCTCTGCCATCGCCTGCTCCACTCTGCCAGCCCCCCTGCTCCAGGCAGGCTCCACAGAGCAGAGGCAGCTAGGCATAAAGGTAGCCCAGAGATCAGATAAAAGTAAACGCCTTGCCTTCAATGTTCCCTCTCTGAGAAGCCAACAATGGACGATGCACTCACTCACAGACTCACTAACCAGGCAGGAGTCAGGAGCAATGCTGTGTGCATACATGCAGGCCGTAAAAGAGCAGCCAAGCGAATATGCACTCAAGTTAAAGCCCAGCCTAGTGCAATGCTCTCTCTATCTCTCGATATCCATTTCTGTCTCTCACTTTCTCTCTCTCCATCACTTTCTCTCTCTCTTTCTCCCTATCCATCGCCATTCCCCTGTATGCTTGTCCTGGCTGTATGAGGCTGGTTGGCTGAGTGAACCCCCAGCTGTAAGACATTAGCCAGCCCAACAGAGCTTTAAACTAAAACATGGCACGGCCAACCGCCAAATGGGATAGAATATGGAATACAGCGACAGTCAAAAGCTCTAATAGACCCATGAAGACAGACCATAGTGGTTACACTGAGTGTGTACTCTCTCTCTCGCTGTCATGGTGTTTTGTGTGTGTGTGTGTGTGTGTGTGTGTGTGGTGTGTGTGTGTTTGTGTGTGTGTGTTGTGTGTGTGTGTGTGTGGGTGTGTGTGTGTGTGTGTGTGTGTGTGTGTGTGTTGTGTGTGTGTGTGGTGTGGTAGCATTTCCTCATTACCACATTCTGAAAGTCTGAAAACCCCCAAGGAACAGAGGAGAGAATAAAACATGATATCGGAGGACAGGAAGAAAGGAGAGTGGGGGGACTGGAGATAGTAACAAAACAGAGGAGAAAAGAAGACTGAAGGAATGAGAGAGAATCCCACTTGAGAAAACACACAGAGTTAAGAAAAGAGTTGAGAGATGGAAATTAGTGAAGAAAGAGCGTAATCTCTGTCATATCTTCTCACCTCTAAGCAAGGCTCTTATTTTCTTAGTTTTCTTCAGAGGTGTTGATGGAAGTCCAGTTTTCTGCCTCAGTCCTCTGTCAGTGTCCTCTGTGTGTGTGTGTGTGTGTGTGTCTGTGTCTATCTCTCGCTCACACTCAGCATCTGGAGCAGAGGAACAGGAACAATTGAGTTGAGTGTAGAGGACTGAACATACGGGACGGTAAAGTACTTTACAACACCAGCACTGCTGTGCTGAGGGGGCTGGACTAGCTGGTGGGGACACACCCACTTTCCTCAGCACTGGTCCAATGAGTGTGCTGGGGGTCAGATCACACACACACACACACACACACACACACACACACACACACACACACACACACACACACACACACACACACACACACACACAGTGGGCAGGCAGCTGGACTGAAGAGAGACAATTTGGCATGGCTGCTTTAAGACTGAGAGGAAAATAAACCCACTGATGAAAAAGCAAAACAACGAGGAGGATTTAAAAAGCAAAACAACGAGGGAGATTTAAAAAGCAAAACAACAAGGGGGATTTAAAAAGCAAAACAACGAGGGCGATTTTAAAAAGCAAACAACAAGGGGGATTTAAAAAGCAAAACAACGAGGGAGATTTAAAAAGCAAAACAAACAAGGGGGAATTAAAAAGCAAAACAACAAGGGGGATTTAAAAAGCAGGACAGTTTGAACATGTAGCCTGCACGGCTCCTAATGTCTGCGATGGTATGACTGCGCACTCACTGTAGCGTGTGTGTGTGTGTGTTTGACTGGGGAGGGGGGATGTAATGCTAAGCCCCACTGTAATTAGAAAAAACAGCACTGGGGGCTTAATTTCTGCGGCTCCAGGACATACTTGTCATTCTTGGAGTGCACTACCCTCTCCCTCTATCCCTGTCTCTCTCTCCATGCATTTCCCCTAATGATCCCACTCTAGCTGCTATACCACCCATAGACCTGACCTGGAATCAGCAGGCCAGGCAGGCAGGCAGGCTACCTCCTTCAATAGCATACCTATCCCACTATCAGACTAGCTCTACAACCATAGAATAAATAGAATAACTATATTTAGTATGCATTAGATTAAATACTGTCATATCGAGGTACATTTATTGCACAATCGTGTAATGACAAAACATGGGACATCATGTGCTATCTGCTTGATAGTCTTAATGCCTTTATATTTGATTTAACATATCCAGTAATGGTATGTAGGCTACAGTAACCTAGACTACATACTGGGTAAATAAACGCATCAATAATGTCATCTCTCAGGGTTTCGTACCAGAGCTTGGGGCCGCAGTAGCCCATGTATGCTATGGAGGGGGAGCATCACATCACTCCGTCGCGCTCAGCCTCGACCAGAATGGGATTCTCCAAGCTCAGCTCCATCGAGAAGTCGGGCTGCTGACTAGGCAAGGAACCGCAGCAGCAGCTCAATGCCCTGCATGCATTAACCCGCTCTGTATTAACAAATACAGTGACTCGGTAGTATCCACAAGCCGTTTTGTGCTAATGGCCTCGATATCTGTAGTAGGGTGCCAGAATATACACCTGTCATTTATTTTGGCGCTCGCCAATAATAACCTTATAATCGGCTGAAAGTCAACTGAACGCATGGATCTTCATGGGGATACATACATGTGCAAGATAGAAAATAAAAACATAACGTTAGTCACGGATTATTGAATGGATGCAATAGCATACGGATCCCCCTTACGGATGGGATATAGGTTACACCGTTACATCAAATGATAGAGAATATTCTCTATAGCCTATATAAAGAATTTGACATAGCGAAAACATTTCAGACATTTTCCATTACATGAAAACCACTGCAACAAAACGGGTACAAATATGATAGATGTCTTACCGTTAATTATTGCATTTGCATAAGGATGGTACAAGGTAAATATGCTCCAAAATTTCGAGATGCACGGCTATTTCTCAGGGAAGCGCACGATATATTATATTAATGTCCAAGGTTTCCCTCTGCTGGCTAAAATCTTGTACTGGAGTGTATCTCGACCTGGAATCATCGCCATCGATCAGAGATTTACATTTACATTTAAGTCATTTAGAGATCACTGATTATCACTCTCCAATCTTTTAATTATATTGATATATTTAGGGGGAAATAATATAGTTATGGTGTATACATTTTTGATGTAGCAACTGTTTTCAGACCAACAAAGCCAGACAATGTTCATGCATGATACAAAAAAAAAATACATTGGTTGTCCCTCTAAAGATGGCTGCTCTACGGTGACGTTTCACGGTCTTGGCTAGAAAAGATCCAGCTTTTTTTTAATGTCAGATTTGACTTTTCGTAGCAGGTTAGGATAACTAATGTAGCAGATTATAATATATTGGTTAAGATTACAAAAKGGGTTAGGGTTAGCTAAAATGCACACAAAAAAACAACTTTTGACAAAAGCTGGATCCCTTCTAGTCATGGCCGTGTTTCTCCCACGGTGACATGTCTCAAGAAATGCCTGTTGCATTACTTCGTTTTCACTTCCTAAAATTTAAATCAGCGAAGGTAGTTTTTGTTTTTAATTAATAATGACAGTTTTTCTAACATTATTGTATTTTTTTTATTATTATAATTGATGTTAATGATCTCGTGCAGGCGCGGGTGCAGCTGGGGTCTTGCGGTTGGAAAAAGCGCCAAGTCCTGCGCACATTGCGTGGTTGATCAAATGGTTATACAAATATACTATGAAATTGAATAAGCTATCGCAGAAATCGAAAATAAAGTATAACATGACTCGGTAAGGTGAGTAAACTAAAATGGTTGGATATATTTTGGTTACAACTGGCTTTGCTAGCAACAAACCGCCCGGTGTTGTTGCTTTTTCCCCCTCACTCACTGCGTACTTAGCAAGATGTCTAGCTAGCTGGCACGCTAACAGGATGGTAGTTAGTTAGATAATTATAACTTAGAAATGACATTTTACCACATTTTGTAAACGGCATGTGTTGGTAAATAGCTACTTCYCTAGCTTGACGTTATTGACAACCATCTCAGCTGTTGTCTTTTGGTTATCTTAAGTTAGCCTGCTAACGTTAGGCAACCCATTAATCAGCCATATCAGATGGCATCTGGTYCTATCAGCAAGCTAACTAACGTTAATGGCAAGTTAGCTTGCTGAACTGAAAGCAGATGCCACTAGTCCTGTAGTCTATCTAGTCAACAAACAAGTTAGTATCAGCGTAATTCGCGTGTCTTTTTGCCAGATAACTATCTGGGAGGGAGTATAAACTTGCGAAATTCACCCAGTCTCACTTTCGCTCTGTTGCCAGTGTGGAGCGCTGTTGTGTTGGCTGTATCATCAATTACTAAATTCGGTCGAAGATGCCCAGCCTACAGGGCGATGCCGCGGCTCTTGGGAGCCCCATCAAAAAGAGCAAACTCTCTCTGAAGTTTTTCCAGAAGAAGGAGACGAAGCGAGCCTTGGACTTCTCCGAACCTCAAGTAGAGGAACCAAAACCAGTCAGAGTTAAATCTGAGGAGCCTACAAGGTGAGTGACAGTCTTTACCAGGTAGTTAATGATAAAATAAAGGCTGACACTGCATTTKCACAACACGATGGGGGCGATTAAACAACTGAGTCCCGTTCAATTTCAATTGAGGTAAGTTAAATGTGAGACCGAAGTTGGGYTAAACTAATATTTATGCAAATACTCTAATGCAACGCTATTGACCAATCAAAGCTCACTAAAGCTTCCAGACAATACTGGATTGGCTGTTGATACCTAGACTGCTTGCTAGCACCCATATGATGGCGAAGCTAGCGTGGCTATCCGATTGATCATTTTGTCTAAATACCCTCTTGAGGTAACGTCTTGTTTGCCGCCCACTCAATTTAAAGTACTGTATTTATTATGGATCCCCATTAGCCTTCGTGAGGTCCAGCAAAATTAAGGCATTTTAATACATTACAATACATTCACAGATTTCACAACACACGGACATTGGCAACTATTTTACATTTGGCGTCAGATGTACTTAGGAATATGGTTTTGAGAACCTTTCATGTGTATCCATTATTTTCTAGCTGTGACCAGGTTGTGCCAATCCCACTGCCTGGACCTGCCCCGTGTCCAACCTCTCCCATCTGCCCCAGTGACAAGGGAGAGGAGACGCTGGTGCCCTTTGTTGGCCTCAATAACCTGGGGAACACCTGTTACCTGAACAGCATTCTACAGGTGTGGTATCTCATTCTAAACAGTTGCATCATGCCATCAACATTTGATGACTGTATAGGTAGGCACATTATTATACTAAATGGTTTAGAAATTAAACTTTTTCTTTATCACCAACCCAGGTATTGTACTACTGTCCTGGGCTCAGAGATGGCATCAAGAACCTCTACAGTTTGTCCAAAACAAGGGACAAGCAAAAGGAAGAGGCTGCTAATAGTGATGAGGTATGTTAGCTATGTACAACAATGTGAGGTTGACCATGCGGTTGGATTTTAAAAGTGAAGTGGAGACAGCAGTTCTTTACTTTACTTGCCTAGAGTGAGGCTTTTATTAAAGGTGAGGAATTAACAGGTGCCTGATATTTACAGAAATAACAAACTGGCCATAGAGCAACCAAGTACAAACTGAATTGTATTAGCTTGTTCAAAAGAAAACCCGAACTTCAATCATGCCTGAAAAATCTTGCAGCATGTTGGTCTGTTCCTTGTCTGTCTCCCTAAAACTAATGGTGCGCGACCTCCAGGATTTGGAGTCTACACTCTGAAACGGACACGTGCACACCATGTCATTATTGCAGTCTTACTAGGAAGACATTGTGTTTTGGAAGACCGACATGACCATGATGCTGCCCATTTGCTCATCAACTTAGCCTATAAAAGGCCTATTTTGTTTGAATAAAGGTGATGTGTAGGAACTCAAATATTTCAGTGATATTTCTGCAGTGTGCAGGAGGCTTGACGGATCCCAMGGGATGATGCGGTGCACTCTACGTTGATAAGCCTATTCTTTGCCATGTTATAGCCCTATTCGGACAGGTATTACTAGACGTTGGTTATGTAATTATTATCCAAGCATGTACGTTATTCCAGAGGATTCACACAGGATTTGTTTTTTCCCCAATTTAATTTACTCTTATGGGTGTCCACATTTGCATATAAAGTATAGCAGTGGCAGCTGTACAGAACTCATCCAAAGGGCTTTGACTTCTCAAACATGYCAAAAAGCTAACAGAATATGATACCCTGTCACCTTATTAATTCAGCTACTTACTTAAACTGACCAAAAATAAACGCAACATGCAACAATTTCAACGGCCCTAATCTATGGATTTCACATGACTGGGAATACAGATATGCGTATGTTGGTCACTTATAATTTTTTTAAGTAAGGGCGTGAATCAGAAAACCAGTAAGTATCTGGTGACCACAATTTATCTCATGCAGCGTGACACTTCTCCTTCGGATGGAGTTGATCAGGCTTTTGATTGTTGTCGCACTCCTCTTCAATGGCTGTTGCTGTTGTACACGTCGATCTAGATGAACTTATCCTCTGCAGCAGAGGTAACTCTGGGTCTTCCTTTCCTGTGGCGGTCCTCATGAGAGCCAGTTTCATCATAGTGCTTGATGGTMTGACAGTTGGCACTATGCACTCCATGTCACCCAAGCTCGATGGGTGACATAGAGTATGCATGCCATGAAAGCTGGGACATTTTCAGTTTCCAGGAATTGTACAGATCCTTGCAACAATACGCGGGTATTGTCATGCTGTCCCGAGGTGATGGCGGGGGACAAATGGCACAACAATGGGCCCCTGGATCTCGTCACGGTTTAAGTCCACCGCCACTATGGGGCACTGTTCACAACGTTAACATCAGCAAACTGCTCGCCCACACAACGCCATACACGCTGTCTGAAATCTACCCAGTACAGTTGAAACTGGGATACATCTGGAAAAAGTAGCCACTCTTTGCCTTGATGACAGCTTTGCACACTTGGCATTCTCTCAACCAGTTTTGTGAGGTAGTCACCTGGAATAGATTTCAATTAACAGGTGGGCCTTGTTAAAAGTTTATTTGTGCAATTTCCTTCCTTAATGCGTTTGAGCCAATCAGTTGTGTTCTGACAAGGTAGGGGTGGTATACAGAAGACAGCCCTATTTGGTAAAAGACCAAGTCCATATTTTGGCAAGAGCAGCTCAAATAAGCAAAGAGAAACAACAGCCCATTACTTTAAYACATGAAGGTCAGTCAATCTGAAKATTTCAAGAACTTTTAAAGTTTCTTCAAGTGCAGTCGCAAAAACCATCAAGCACTATGATGAAACTGGCTCTCATGAGGACCGCCACAGGAAAGGAAGACCCAGAGTTACCTCTGCTGCAGAGGATAAGTTCATTTAGAATTACCAGCCTCAGGAATTGCAGCCCAAATAAATGCTTCAGAGTTCAAGTAACAGACACATCTCAACATCAATTGTTCAGAGGAGACTGTGAATCAGGCCTTCATGGTCGAATTGCTGCAAAGAAACCACTACTGAAGGACCCCAATAATAAGAAGAGACTTGCTTGGGCCAAGAAACACGAGCAATGGACATTAGAATGGTGGAAATCTGTCCTTTTGTCTGSAGTCCAAACTTGAGATTTTTGGTTCCAACCGCTGTGTCTTTGTGAGACGCAGAGTAGGTGAACGGATGACCTCCGCATGTGTGGTTCCCGCCGTGAAGCATGGAGYAGGTGGTGTGGGGGTTCTTTTKTGATGACACTGTCTATGATTTATTTAGAATTCAAGGCACATAACCAGCATGGCTACCACAAKATTCTGCAGTGATACGCCATCCCATCTGGTTTGCGCTTAGTGGGACTATCATTTGTTTTTCAACAGAACAATGACCCAACACACCTCCAGGCTGTGTAAGGGCTATTTTACCAAGAAGGAGAATGGTGGAGTGCTGCATCAGATAACCTGGCCTCCACAATCACCTGACCTCAACCCAATTGAGATGGTTTTGGATTAGTTGAACGGCAGAGTGAAGGAAAAGCAGCCAACAAGTGCTCAGCATATGTGGGAACTCCTTCAAGACTGCTGGAAAAGCATTCCAGGTGTAGCTGGTTGAGAGAATGCCAAGAGTGTGSAAAGCTGTCGTCAAGGCACGGGTGGCTACTTTGAAGAATATAAAATATTTTGATTTAACAATTTTTTGTTTACTACATGAGTCCATGTGTTATTTCATAGTTTTGATGTCTTCACTATTATTCTACAATGTAGAACATAATAAAAATAAAGAAAAACCCTTGAATGAGTAGCTGTGTCCAAACATTTTACTGGTACTGTATATATACATACACACACTCCCACACAATTCATTCGGTAAGTATTCAGACCCCTTGACTTTTTCCACATTTTATGTTACAGCCATATTCTAAAATTAAATAGTCCCCCCCCCCTCAATCTACACACAATACCCATAATGACAAACCAAAAACAGGTTTTAGAAATTTTTGCAAATGTATTTAAAATAAAAAAACTGAAATATCACGTAAATATTCAGACCCTTTACTCTGTACTTTGTTGAAGCACTTTTGGCAGCGATTACAGCCTCGAGTCTTCTTGGGTATGACGCTACAAGCTTGGCACACCTGTATTTGGGGAGTTTCTCCCATTCTTCTCTGCAGATCCTCAAGCTCTGTCAGCTATTTTCAGTTCTCTTCAGAGATGTTTGTTCAGGTTCAAGTCTGGTCTCTGGCTGCGTCAATCAAGGACATTCAGAGACTTGTCCCAAAGCCACTCCTGCATTGTCTTGGCTGTGTGCTTAGGGTTGTTGTCCTGTTGGAAGGTGAACCTTCGCCCCCCCCCAGTCTGAGGTCCTGAGCGCTCTGGAYCAGGTTTTCATCAAGGATCTCTGTACTTTGCTCCGTTCATCTTTCCCTCGATCCTGACTAGTCTCCCAGTCCCTGCCGCTGAAAAACGTCCCCACAGCAGGATGCTGCCAACACTATGCTTCACCGTAGGGATGGTGCCAGGTTTTCCAACAAGATGTGACGCTTGGCATTCAGGCCAAAGAGTTTTATCTTGGTTTCATCAGACCAGAGAATCTTGTCTTGTATTTGCACTTGAGATGCCTTTATGGATGAGATCGTAAACTTGCCCTTTCCAGAAAGTTTAGCAGGGATGCCCTGCTTTGCAATCTATTGCCTAGGACAGGGCTCTGTTTGTGGAGAGCTATCATCTTGTAGGTTTTCACGCTAACCCTAATCTAGCGCAACTGATTCAATAATTAGCTGGATGTTAAGATGAACCTGGTTAATTACAACTGGGGTTGGAGTGAAAAACCTTCAGGAAGGTAGCTCTCCAGGAACAGGGTTGGAGAGCCCTGACCAAGGACATCAACAGCCAAACAGGCTTTCATTATATAAACTATAGACAATTTTTATTGCACATTTTAAGGATAATTAAACTGATGCATTTGACGATGTTCAACTTCAATTCACTGGCACTTTGAAGAAAAGCTTAGCCATACTCATTGATAACCATACATACATACTTTTGATGACTTTACAAGACATTGCGAGATACAGATTACCAAGATATATCCTATGCGCACGGTTCCAACAGTCTGTCTGCCCCGATCCTGTCCCTCACTGGCTCGCCTGCTCTTTCTCTTTGTTTTGAAAAACACAACATGTGTGTTTGGTCTTCAGTCTGTTGTGTGAAGAATAGCTCATTCTACTCATACTTTAGTGAAGTTGCGCGAGACATTGTAAGCCAAAAAAATTGCCTAGATACAGCATTGTAATAGCCTATGCCTGCAGGGTTCTGAAAGTCTGCCTAGAGGCCGACATGCCTGCCTGGCTGTACCCTCTCTCTAGTTAGCCTGATCTCTCTTTGCTGTGAAAGATGCAAGAGTTTGTTCTCGGAAGTAGCCAATGGCAACTAGTTTACTCCTTTGCAAAAATACTGAATATTAGGAGTCGATTCTTGATGTCCAGAAATGGGAGTAGACTACCCACCACTACCTAAAACAGACAAATGACTGTTTTAGATTGGCCATTGCATGATGGGTAGTCCTATGAGAATCATTCACATCAGGATAATCAATTAGCATTACAATGCACAAATTATAATCCAGATTYTTAAGGTCACAATCATGCATACATTTATACCAGCACACATCTCAATAAAGGTGCGTTTCGTAAACAGTGTCTGGTTATTATTATCCGGCAAGACTTTAGATTCCCTATGATGTTTCCAATATAGCGATGCATTTTTTAAGACTACAGTCAACATATGCTTCAGTTACACTGTCATCAATGCTGCCTATAGTAGCATGTTGAAATCTTTTGAACGTAGAGCATATGAATACTATAATAACAGGAATCCCTCTTTCTCCCTCAGCAGACGGGGGGTCCAGAGGAGGCGGTGCCAGTGCACATGGAACTGCTGGGTAGTTTCCACAGTCTGATCACCTCGGTAGAGCAGCTCCAGTCCAGCTATCTGCACAACCCTGACAAGTACAGTGATGGGGAGCTGGCCACACCTCCACGCAAACTACTAAACACACTCAGGTCAGACCCCACAGCACTACAGCAAGGCCCTGCAATACTGGGTCACATTCATTAGGCAGAATATTATGGAAGTTTATCGSTGGTGCGATGATACAGAAAACCAGGATTTTAGCTTTAAAGCAAGCTTCCTCAAATCAGGGTTTCACCGTCCTTGAACAAGATGTTTGGTATTGTATTTGACTGACTGATGGTTGTGTGTTTACAGACAGCTGAACCCCATGTACGAAGGCTACCTACAGCACGATGCCCAGGAGGTGCTGCAGTGCATCCTGGGATACATCCAGGAGGCCTCTGAGACCATCAGGAAGGAACAGGAGGACCAGGACGATGTCATAGAGGTCAAGCAAGGCAGTTCCGCCCCTGTGGGCACCAACGGGGCTTCAACAGAGGAGCAGGCCCAAACTTCAGAAACATCACTTGATGATGATGATGATGGCCAAACCAGTGGTAAGAGGAAGAGCGATACAGAGGCAGGCAACGCCAAGAAGAAGCCAAAATCCGTCAAGTCCAAGAATGCTGCTGCTGTTGCAGCCAACGATGGCAAACCCCTCACCCGCTCCAAGAGGAAGTCTACAGGTGGCATCACTGTAGTGCCAAAAGACAAAGGTGAAGAAGAGGGGGAGAAAAAGCAGGGAGAGGAGGAAAGTTATGTGGAGGGGAGAGGAGAGGTGGAGGTGGCCCCTAAAGAGGTGGAGGTTAAGAGGAAGAAGAGGCCCAAGTTGAGCTGGCTGAGGCCCTCGGGGAAGCAGCCCAGTATCTTCTCTAAGTTCATGAGCATGGGACGGATCAGCTGCCACACAGGAGGGAAGACCGAGACAGCCAAACCTGACCAGGAGGAGACGGGTCCTAGCCAACCTCAGGAGAATGATGGTGGGGAACACGGGAAGAACCCTCAGGAGAAGGTAACAGAAGTGCCCGAGGAGGAGAAAGCTAAAAGTGAAGGTGAGTTTATAGTTGTTGAATCATGCCGTTGGAAACATACTTGGTCATCGATCATGTCCTGTSTGTCACATAGGATTTGTACCCTTGCTTTAGCCATTTGGGGCTCCCGAGTGGCACAGCGGTTGAAGGCACTGCATCTCAGTGCTAGAGGCGTCACTACAGACCCTGGTTCGATGCTAGACTGTATCACAACTGGAGGTGATTGGGAGTCCCATAGGGCGGTGCACAATTGGCCCAGTGTCGTTAAGGTTTGGCCGGTGGAGGCCGTCATTGTAAATAAGAATTTGTTCTTAACTGACTTGCCTAGTTAAATAAAACAACCTAATAGTTTTGTTTATTATCATGTTGAACGCTGACTCTCCTCTCTCCTGTCCAGAGTGCCTGGGTGTGGACTTGATGGAGCATCTGTTCCAGGGCTGTCTGGTGTTGAGGACGCGTTGTCTGGAGTGTGAGTGTTACACCGAGAGGAGAGAAGACTTCCAGGACATCAGTGTCCCAGTGCAGGAGGAAGAACTCTGCAGCCCAGACAGCAGCTCAGAGGGTAAGGAGAGTTGTGTGTGTACACACTCAGTGTTCTTGTATAAATGGACCAGTTCTGCAGCGCAAGACTGTACTATACACAAATTAGTACATTGTTGCACATGCATGAACAGTCACCACTCAAACAAATTGTCAAAGATCAGCCAAAGCACACCGCTGTCTCACAAATGTCTATCCTCTCATATTCCAACTACCTCCCCCCAACCCCCTCTCCACCCCCCCAGTCTCCCCTGATCCCAAACCGGTGCTGAAGACTCTGAAGTGGGCCATCTCCCAGTTTGCCTCAGTGGAGAGGATTGTAGGGGAGGACAAGTACTTCTGTGAGACCTGCCACCACTACACAGAGGCTGAGAGGAGTCTCCTGTTTGATAAAACCCCAGAGGTCGTTACTATCCATCTCAAGTGCTTCTCAGCCAACGGGTTAGAGTGAGTCTTCAGTGTTTATCTGCTGGGTTTTGCTTTTACTCTAGATTGATGCTTTATTGTCCTCAGAGAGAGTAACAGTTTCCTAAGAGCCTGTCACAACATAAAAATCCACACAATCAGATACAACACATGAATGTAATACCATATTAATACAACGGCACATGTTAAGCAGATCTCAGGAAAGTCAGGGACCGCTCCATCGTTCCTCGGCTTGTGTAAACTGTCTCCCTCTGTTGTTCAGGATGGACCCGTACGGCGGCCTCTCAAAGGTGAACACACCCCTACAGACCCCGCTGAAGCTCTCTCTGGAGGAGTGGTGCACGCACCCCTCAGCCACTGCCACCGGAGGGCAGCACTACCAGCTGTTTGCTGTGGTCATGCACAGCGGGGTCACCATCTCCAGCGGACACTACACCACTTACATCAGGATGATGGACCTTAAGGACACCAAGGTCCGCCTGCCCGAGGGGGATGAGAAGCAGGGAGAAGAGGAGTGTGGCGGGAAAGTGCCGGGTCTGGAACCCAAAGAAGAGATGCTGGATTATGACGATGGGGAAGTGTCCTTCAGTCTCCGTGGTAAAGCAGGACAGAGTGGTTCTGTGAATGCTAACTCCACCAACACCAGTAAGATGGGCTCCAAGAAGGCTTCAGATGGGGTAGGACTTCTGGGGGGTCAGAGGAGCCTGTCCAGCTATGACCTAGGGGGCAACAAGCAGACAACCAACCCAGACAAAGCTGCCTGTACTGGGGTAGAGAGCAACGCCACCAGATCATCCAGACGCACCTCCAGTGCCCCGGGACACAGCGGTAGTGGAGGGGTTAAGAAGGAGCCTGGGGAGGGAGAGGGGGGCGAGGAGGCCTCTGTGGCTGGGTGTGAAGGGGTTGGGGTGGCTACGGAGCAGGCCCTAAGCAGCCTGCTGCAGTATGAAGGGAAGTGGATGCTGTTTGATGACTCTGAGGTGCATCTCTTTGAGGAGGAGGACTTTCTGAGAGCCTGTTCTCCAGAAACCTGCTCCACATCTACCCCATATCTTCTGTTCTATAGGAGGGTATGAAACTTATGTATGTTTGTGGGTGAATTAAGTATTTTCCTTGATTCCTCTCTCCTTACCTCTTTCTCAAATGTCATAGGGAAGTGTCGAGAGCATTGGAAATTATCTCCTGAGGTTTTGAGAACGAGTCAACTTGAGATTCAGCCTGGTTGGCTTGCTGGGTTTGATACTCCTGTCACTGATGTTTATAACCTGTATATGTCATTTTAAAATGTTTAATATTCAGTTTATCCTTTTGTGTGCTGAGGATATAACATTAGCAGTCTACAAAAATGCATCTTGGTACGTATGACATCAAGCAACCTGTCCTTTGATTTTCCTGCCCTCTTGTTGGAAGTGGTCTGAATGGAAAGTACAAAGTTTCTCCCTGACACAATTTTTTGGGGGTTTCAGATTATTTTTTTAATAAAGAGCACCTTTTTATTCTTGTACATCTTTATCCTGTTCTGGCTTCATGCCTTCTGTCCAGGAGAGAAATGTCTGTTGATTAATGTTCATACTGTTGGTCTGTCAGAAATAAGAGGACTAGTTTTGTCCATAATGTTTAAGTTCACTTAGATTCAGATAAACTGGCCGTCTGGTTCTTGGTGGAAGAACTTTTGCACGTGAAGAGAAATAAATTACTTCTCTTGGTTGATATAATTTTGTACAAGGTTTAATAAGTGAATGAAAGCAGTGATGAAATACCTAGCCAATAAGATAGACAATCGCTTTACAAAATGCTAGTACAACATTGCAGAGCTGTTAGTCTCAGATTTGATATGTATAGAGGGGGAAGTAGACTGTTGTTTTGGCTTCAGGGATTGTCTACCCTAGGGCTCTATTCAATTCGGAACGCAGAAGTTCAGCTTTACAGCGTGATTGAAATTTAAAGGCAATGTTCCTGCTTTAGTGGAGACTGCATTCACGGTAGACGCTGCGGATGTCTGCTCAATGGGAAATGACCTTTAAATGTATATCGCGGAATCTAACGTTTCAGTTTTACAGATTGAATAGAGCCCCTAGTCTTGGCTTTTTCCTCGGTTGGTTTTCTCCTGAAGTTGTGCAGTTTCGTTCAATGGCAGTACCTCATTCCAGTGAAAAAGGTCTGTGGCAATACTGTCTGACTTACAGAGCATACCTAGAATGATAAAGTACTATACAAGCAATAAAGTTTGAACTTTCATGTCAAACTGACTTTCTATTCATCCTTTCCCTGCTGTAAAGTGTTATAGATTTAAAATAAATGGTTTGGGTTTGAAACCAGGAAAGTAGTTACTTTTTAATGTGAATAATTCCCACTCCTGCTATAATTTGTAGATTATCTTGTACATGTAATAAAACACCAGCACATGCAAAGCACTTGTGTGCATTTCCAAATGTTATTTAACCAATCGACAAGGTGATTGTCAAATGTCACCATGGCTAGTTTAACAGACCACAATGGTTTATTTATACATTTAATGTATTATTGGTCTGTACTTGGCATCTTTTTGGGGGGGGGGGGGTTGTATTAATTTCAAATATATTTCATCTTATACGTTTGTCCAGGCCTCACTTGTTCCTTGACTAGCACCATTCATCGCTGTTGATAATTTGGTTATAACTTTTAATAGTAACTTTATCCACTGGCGAATTGGGAGAGAGTGAGGTGATTGCCATCTAAGAGCCAACTTTTTTTGCGGAAATGCTGCCTGTCAACTAATCAAAGCATTTAACTGCAGGGTACTCCCACGTCATATGACGGAATGTGCCTACCTGATTTTAGGGGACAGTGAACAATTGGGAGTTGGGGACAATTTCATAAAACGTTTCCTTGGTGTTAAATAGTCTGAAATTTAAAATGTATATTTCGGATTACGGGATGCCAAGGTCATATTTTTCCACATTCTGTTGCCGTTAAAGGTATGTTCAGGTGGACCATACTATTTTAATAGCTAGCTCAGAATAGGAGCTTTCCTAAAGTTTATATATTATAGAGATCAGTCCTTTCGGGAGCCCAACTCATTTATTTATAAATGGTTCGTTAACTGCGTTTCACAAAGGACTCCATAGCTGACCGGTCAGAAACAAGGAATGCATTGATACGTAAACAAATGTATTCCTATATCAATTTTATTGTTGATTCAATTGCAAAATACAATCAGTTTGTTAGTCTAGGCTACAAATAAAATAAAATACAAAGTCCAGATTTTTATATTATATTAAATGTATAACATAAATACAAAATGTTTGGTCAATGGCTGCATCATGTTATGGGTATGCTTGTCCTCGGCAAGGACTGAGGAGTTCAGTGTGCTTTCCAACAGATACTGGGAGACAAATTAACCTTTCAGCAGGACAATAACCTGAAACACAAGGCCAGTTGCTTACCAAGATGACTTTGAAGTTCCTGAATGGCCTAGTTACAGTTTTGACTTAAATCAGCTTGAACATCTATGGCAAAACTAGAAAATATCAACACTTGAGTGCTTMGAAGAATTTAAAAAAAGAATAATGCGGAAATGTTGTACAATCCAGATGTGCAAAGCTCTTAGACTTACCCAGACAGACTCACAGCTGTAATCACTGCCAAATGTGATTCTAACATGTATTGACTCAYGGGTGTGAACATTTATTAGATGTAAATTAGATGTTTCTGCATTTCATTTTCAATACATTTGCAAACATTTCTAAAAACACGTTRTCACTTGGTCATTATGGGTTATTGTGTGTGACTGGGTAAGAAAAACAAAAATTGATTAGACTGGTAGAGGGGTAATTGATACAAGTTTATTAAGCACTCTGACTTTGACCAGTACTTAATTTAGCGCTGTCACCAGATCAGCTGTAGACATACTCTCAATACATTCTCCATTTAGAGCACTCCTGATGGCAGCGTCATCTATCTTCAGAATATTGTCTGTCTTGTCTATGAAGATCATTCCACTGGTTTTCCTTCCCACTTGGGACAAACTGGCTCCACAGATTTTTCCCTTAAACTTCTCACATCTACGATTAGCCACACTGTAAATTACACTGGATGGTGTTGTACCCAGTGTGATCCTGCCCCAAAACTGACCAGCAGAGACGTTGGTGATTCTGTACCATTGCCCCTCTTCAACCATCTTCGGTCTCTACACAGTTAGCTCAGCAAGTGCGTTCAAATCAGCAACACTATACTCCACCTTTAGCATGTCTGTCCCAGCTCGTGTTTTACCTTGGCTCTCATTCAGCTTCCYGATCACAAGAACAGTAACATTCACCTATAAAGGAGGAAAAATACAAATACTCTTACCCAAAAGGAGAGAGAAAATACAGACATGGGCGATAAACCAGTAACATTTACTTTCAGTCACAGTGGGTATCATGCACATATTCTAAAGCCTCAAGTATATTAAGTATCTCATTGTACTGAAATATCAATTGTCAAATGATCATGTTGCATTATTAAATTGAAACGTTCATCACCTTCTTTCCCTTGGATTCTTGAAGGTCAGCCAGGGAAACGRCCTTACACCTCAAATGATGATCCTCGTTGTCTGTGTAGGGTAAATGTCTGACGACAGAAAATYTTGACTTGTCTGTAAACTTGATCTCAGTCTTGCCATTTCCGTTCTTGGTTTTCTGAAGCGTCACATTTTTCAATTCCACGGGAGTCCTGTGAAAACATGCAATGTACAATAAATACAATCAGCATAACATGCATTGCTCAACATGGTTCTTTATCATTTTGAAATGGTCCTTTCCTTTGAATTGGCCTTCCTTTCTTTGTCTGATTTTCTAAATAACGTTTCTAGGGGCTGATTAGATGTCCGTCCACCATGGGCCTCTGGGTATGTAACACTTCATACACAACTTCCTTTGCTCTGCAGAAGCAAACCGCTCATGGGGCTATGGCTGGAAAACAAAAACTTGAAAGTCCTTTTCTTCTTGTAAAACTYCACAGAAATATTCCTTCACTGGCCCTTTGAGCACCTTTGTCACATCATGGATATATCCATGTTTGTTAGTTCCTCTTCCTGTATTTGAGCCTATGGGTGAAGAGGGAGAGCAAAATTACAGTATTTACAGGGATGTTGAACAGACGTACTGTGGTCTCAAGGTTTATTACAGTAATGAAGTGCTCTGGGCCTGACCTGTGCTGGGGCCTGGGGACGAGTCAGTTGTAGTGGTGGATAGTTTTGTGTTGCCCCAGAGCTCTCTCAGTCTGGGGAAGGTGTCTGTGATGTCTGGCTCCTGCGGGAGGGCTAGAAACTTATGGCAGAAGACTTCTCCTTTATGAATAATTTTGTCCAGTAGGTTGATGACTGTCGTCTCTGGTGAAATTGACTGAGAGGGCATATTGGTTCTCATATTCACGAACAGTTCCTTCTGCTGCATGTGTTGAAGGATATGGCTATAGTCCGCCCTGAGAACGTCGGTTAGAAATGTTTTCATTTTCACCACAGTCTGTTTGTCGCTGCCCTGTGATGTTTTCCCAGTCATAGTGATGTAAATCTTGGTGGGACAAAAAAAACATGTTTTAGATGCATGCTAGCAAAGACACAACACTAAAAAATAAATAAATTGCACTATACGGTGATAAACGGTGCCCACACACTGTTAGCATACATATAGCTGTCCTACAGCAGAGTCCCAACAGCAGTCCCAACACCTTACCACTGCTACACCTGGCTATCAGAGGAGCCTTGTCAGGCAGRGAAACAGTTCATTCAGACTCATTTACTGCCTTTWAAAAAAACATAGCTGATATGGCTGASTTGCTTAAACAAATGTGGTTTCTACTGACAATTGAGATGTACAAACTACGYCATAAGGAGACGACGAACTCTAAAACAGGCTATAGGCTACATGTGCAGCACCAAGTCAGAACAGTAGGCGAAATTAWGAGGYGWAAYGMYKCKAAWTWWTWYGGMMYYGSKKKWMGGSRWKRWKKKYRRTWKCKKKKKAKKWWKKKRTWYMWWTWKRTTRRTWYSRWKKYMWWWKKWRRRRRCCRTMGYWWWTWKKWRKAWTWAYSKYSKYSATATAAGACATTTTTGGACTCATCTTGTTGTGCTGTGCTCACTTGAACAGGAAGGTGGCGCGGCGGTCCTTCGTGGGCCTATATTGTCATCAAAGTCTGGCATTCTCTGGATTTAGGGTGCTTTCAAGACAACTGGGAACTCGGGGGAAAAAAAMAAGTRGAATCACGATGACATCAGTGATCTTTATGTRGGAGCTGTAGAAAGAGGCCTGAGTTCCCGACTTGGAATTCCGAGTTGGATGACCGTTCAAAATGTATTTTCCCCAGTCGGAGCTTGTTTTYTTTCTGAATTTCCAGTTGTCTTGAACTCACTGAAGTCAGATTTCCCAGTTCCYAGTTGTAATTGTAATCAGTAACGTAACTTTTGGATTACCCAAACTCAGTAATGTAATCCGATTACATTATGTTACTTTRAGATTACTTTCCCCTTAAGCGGCATTAGAAGAAGACAAAAATGTATGTTKCCAATTWAAAGACATATATTGCAGGATAAAATCAATGTTAAAGTTTACATAGCTGGCCATATATGGATGTRAAAWTMTACTTTATGGGTTGGTTARGTAGGCTTCTTCTAACCCATCGCTTTTTACTACATATAATAAAACGATTAAATTATATATCTACATTAAAAACCAAAGTCTATCAGAATTCCAGTCATTCCAATACATGTTATACCRCTTGATCTTCAAGAATAGGACTTGGAAATATGGAGGTATAGTTTAGCCAAACTGTTTAACCTGAGCATGACCCCAAAACTAAGGACTTATTAGCCAGCCCTACTGTGTTGTTTATGATTTTGTTTTCATGGGGACTGATTGGGCTCATTGATTCGAGTTGATGCTGCGCTCATGGAATGGCATGCTTTGCCAAGAGTGTGCAAAGCTTTCATCAAGGCAAAGGGTGGCTACTTTGAAGAATATAAAATATATTTGGCTTTGTTTAACACTTGTTTGGTTACTACATGATTCCCTATGTGTTATTTCATAGTTTTGATGTCTTCACAATTATTCTACAATGTAGAAAATAGTAAAAATAAAGAAAAACCCTTGAATGAGTAGGTGTGTCCAAACTTTTGACTGGTAGTTTATATAATTTATAAYTTCAAAAATACATGTTGCATCTACAGATTGCCCCTTTAAGTCTATAAAAAGTGTGAGCATGTGTCCATTAGGCATATGGATAAAAAAATGTATCAGCATGATTTAGATTGAGCAATAAAAAAAACACTTTTATTCCATAGGCTGGGATCCACACCATGCAGCTGTTGCAAGAGCGCATTTTTCACTGTCTGTCCACTGGTTTCAAAAACAATGATTGATAGGCAGTTTAAACTTCTTGAATTAGACCATTATTGGGTTCAAATACACATACACAACAACCACAATCCCGTAAGGCGCAAACAGCTAAATGAGAGAGCAGCAGTGTGATTCACATCAATGCGCTAACGTTATGTAGCGGTGTTTGGGGCGGCAGGTAGCCTAGTTGTTCGAGCGTTGGGCCAGTAACCGAAAAGTTGCTGGATCGAATACCCGAGCGGACAAGTTCAAATCTGTCTTTCAGCCCATGAACAAGGCAGTTAACCCACTGTTCCCTGGTAGGCCGTCATTGTAAATAAGAATATATTATTAACGGACTTGCCTCGTTAAATACAGGTTAATAAAACATATGTATATTTAAAAAAAAAATGTAGTTCCGTATCACCACTACTGTCACCCTTCCCTCCAAGCGTTTACTCAAATTGGATAATCTTTGGATGCAGTCGCACCACTGGAAGACATAGCTTGGACTGTAGCCTYCAAAAGCCTATTCCTGCTCTTTTCCCGCCTTCAATCAAGCACATTTGGTGTGTRATCATATTGGTCTCTAATTTGTGGTCAGACTCGCTCAAATGGAAGTATGCATACTGTAGCTTTTTTCAGTGCTGACTTGAATGTCATTGAAAAAAGAGAATTGTCAAATATTTTTTTCCGCAAACATCGTTTCTGACTGTTAAAGTAATCCTCGAAGTAATCATCTAGTTTGTTTTTCAAAAGTATCGGTCATCTGATTACAATATTTTTGCTGATAATGTAACGGATTAGTTACCGTTTTTGTAATCCCTTATATGTAACGGATTACATGTTCATTCGTTACTCCCCAACCCTGGTTACAGCCTTATTCTAAAATGGATGAAATTGTTTCCCCCCMCATAAATCTACACACAATACCCTATAATGACAAAGCAAAAAATAAATAAAATAAATCCCGCCATTGCGCGAATCTTAGTTTTTTTTAAACAATTATTTWWATTTTTTATTATGAACACAACAGATACAAAAAAACTGAAATATACAAACAAGAGTACATAAACCTAACAGACAGGGTGGGGTATTACATATCAATATTAATTTTCAATTTGTTAAATACTTTTATGGTGCTTATTGCTTTTTTGTTTGTACATTTACTGATKATTTKAAAATAATATTTCAATTCTATCTTAAATAATGTGAAGAGGGGTTTGTTCTCTTCATTTAATGGACAAAGAATCTTCCATGAACGATAAACAAATTAACAATGAAAGTTAAATCAGGGTCCATATCATTTGGATCAAAATAAAACAATATCAGAGTCTTTCAAATTAACATTAATATTAGTTTCTTTTAAAATAAAATCTTCTAACTCACTCCAATATCTTCTGACATAAGAGCAGTCCCAAAATAAATGGTCAAGAGTCTCTGGGTCACAATCACAAAATACACATTTGTTATCAATAGCTATTTTAAATCTGTGTATAATAAAGGTCTTTACAGGGTAGATTCTATGAATGAGTTATGATACTTCTTTCACCTTATTAGATATACAATATTTACCAGATAACAATGAAACTTTGTTCCAGTTCACTTGTCCTAGGGCTGGATTCCAGTACACTTGTCCTAGGGCTGGATTCCAGGTTACTTGTCCTAGGGCTGGATTCCAGTTCACTTGTCCTAGGGCTGGATTCCAGTTCACTTGTCCTAGGGCTGCATTCCAGTTCACTTGTCCTAGGGCTGCATTCCAGTACATTTTAGCAGAGGGAATAGTAATAATATTGACATAGTTTCCTTATATACATGTTATTACATTTATATTTTAAAATGGCAATTCCTTCTAGCTGTATTGAGGCTACAAAATCCTCAACAGTTGCACTTGTAGTATTGTTATTCTCCTAAAATAAGAATAGCACCTTTGGGGATAGCTCTAACAACAATGTGATACTCCTCGGGAGTGAATGTAACATTGTGTGTTCTCAGAAATTCTGGATAATCATATAGTTGTNCACCTTTGGGGATAGCTCTAACAACAATGTGATACTCCTCGGGAGTGAATGTAACATTGTGTGTTCTCAGAAATTCTGGATAATCATATAGTTGTCCATCATTATTCAATAATTGTTTAACCCAAATAATGTTGTTGTCAAACCAGTTCTGGAAAAACAGAGACTTGTTTTTGTATTTTATGTCTTTATTATTCCAGATTGTATACCTATGAGGGGYAAATGTGTTTTTGTACATGAGGTTCCAAGTTAGAAGTACTTGTTTATGAAAGTTTGCAAGCTTAATAGGGATTTTACCCAAATCAAAGTAAGAATTCTAGACCACCAATTTGTTGGAATATTAAATTAGGGAWMACATTCCAGATGCAATCCTTATTTCTTAAATAGTTTTGTATCCATTTAATCTMAAATATATTAGAGGTTTTAAAATCCAGAGCATTCAACCCTCCCTCACCTTGGGTGTTGCGCGAATCTTTGATCCTCCAGCAAATCAATTTAGCTCTGCCTGGGCATGTTCAGGAGGGCACAGCGTCCAGGTCAGTGGTATAAAGTTCTTAGGTATAAATACTTTTAGCAATTACATTCACTTTTGATACGTAAGTATATCTAAAAACCAAATAGTTACGACTTTTACTCAAGTAGTATTTTACTGGGCGACTTTCACTTCAGTCATTTTCTATTATGGTATCTTTACTTTTACTCAAGTATTACAATTGGGTACTTTTTCCACCCCGGTCCAAGTAAATGTAAAACAGTGGCACGTTCAACAGGACACGTTTTGGAACGTTCAGAGATAAATATGTTATGTAGAACAAACATGCCTTTCCAACATGTAAAASAAGGACTCATCTATTAATGCCCCTTTTTTTGTACCTGCAACGTTTTAATCTGCAACAAACGTTTGGCAACAGAACGTGGCTCAGACCCTGTCCCGTCCCCTTCCTCATGAGTCAACATTGCCATACACTTGAGCAAATCATTGATTATCTGTCAAATATGAAKGTTCCACATAACGAAATTTACGAGGTGATATTCGTCCAACACAGCCTTCATCTTCCCATYATATGTTCTATGGATAGTCTTCAAATACGGTTTTAATAATACTTACTCTGTTAAATGGTTTAGTCCTCCCTCCGTCTGTGATTGTTCTTCCCAAATTATTATCAAGATTACTACACCTACAACTGTYGAACCTTTAGGTATTCATTTTCTGCACGCTGCACAAATTAACCAATGATTGAATGACACGTYMTTGAGATCAACTACGTAGCCAGCACATTGGAGATGTTGCATCACAGATGAGGGCAGCATCCGCTTGGCGTTTTAGGAAACCCAATGTGAGAACATAGAACGCAGCGGGGACCCGTTATTCGAACCCCACAAATTAATTAATGAAATATATATATGAGTTAGCCTCTTTTGCATATTATTTTGGCATTAATACGTCTCACATATCAGTTTGCAAACAATGTAAAAAATATATCATTGTGTTTTAATAAAGCCGCATAAAAACATGATCTCTTTTTTTGTTTTCTTGAGTAAGGCAGCTTCAAAATGCAGGTGTTTCAGCCTAGCTCAGTGCTTTCTGTGGTGGTAGGACAAGCGTTGCGCCGTGCTTGGCTCAGTGTTCTGTCACTCATGGGGACACTACGTCACCGTCAAGTCTAAGGGTAGAGCTAGAAAATTCTAGCCCCTTGGGTGCTGCCATAGAGTACATTAGAAGTGTCCATCCAAATCCTTTTTAACCCTTGTCATATGAAGAGAAATGAAAATGTATCYGTGCTCATCGGCCATTGGATATAAACATCACACAACAAGTTYGAAATCACAAATTCAACAATGAGTGGTTTGGAAAGAATCAGTGACAGTGGCTAACTGCAAGCATTGCAAAGCAATCACTAGCTGACTATTCAGTGGAGTGGCTGTGTGGTCCCAAATCTGGGATTAAGGTTCTCTTTTCCAAGTTTAAAATGATAAACATTGAACATTGGCCATGCAGTCAATGAAGCATGATATGTGCCACGCTCAAAACAACTTAACTRGTAACGGRGAAAACTTGACTTCAGACAACTGGTAAATCGGTAATAAACGAATTCTGACTGGGAACGGTCACCCAACTTGGAATTGTAAATCCAGCCTCTTTCTAGAGCTACGACCTGAAGATCAATGACGTCATCATGATTCAACCTTGTTTTTCCCCCCAGAGTTCCCAGTTGTTTTGAAAGCACCATAAATCCAGAGAATGCCAGACTTTGATGACAATTTCCCACGGAGGACCGCCGCACTCTTTCTGTTCAAGTGAGCACAAGGTGAATCCAAAAATGTATTGTATGCTGCTGCATAAATGATGTAGTATGCATACTGTAGCTAAGAAAGTAATACTATGTTGTGTAGTAAGCTGTTAGTAGCCCATGTGCCTCACCCTAATAATTTGGTCTATTTACCCCTCTTATGTTCACCTACTGTTCTGACTTGGTGGTGCACATGTAGCCTATAACCTGTTTTAGAGAAAGGTAATCATCGAATATTGTAAGAGCTATCATTATCTGCTTATAAGTCCCCTTTATTTATCCTACAGTTCTGACTTGGTGTACAGGGAGAACACTAAGAACAGCCCATGTCCTGAATTCTGTRGTGATACATTTAAAAAATGCTAAACAAAGTTATATTGACTACGTCCATCCTAGCTCTCTCATTAATGTCTTAATCAGTTATGGATTGCCTCTTATCCGCTTGTCGTCCCCTTATGCCACATCTCAATTGTCATTAGAAACCACATTTGTTTAAGCAAGTCAGCCATACCAGCTGTTTTTTTACAAGGCAGTAAATTAGGCTGAATGAATGTACTGTTTCGCTGCCAGACAAGGCTCCACTGATAGGCAGGTGTAGCAGTGGTAAGATGTTGGGACAGCTTAATGTAGGCCCTAACAGTTTGTGGTCACCATTTGTCACCGTTATAATGCAATMAATGTATTGTTTAGTGATGTGTAGTGGCTTTGCTGGCATGCATCCCACTTTTTTTTTTGCCCCACCAAGATTGACATGCAAAAATCSCAACTGATTGAATTTTGGRRGACATTCCGCWAATGTTCTCACCAATGAAACTTTTGATCTCAATATAGTTCTGTTCCCAAAATTTGAATCTGTTAAAGTTTTGAWGACTTTACACTTTGCCAAAGTTTTWAAAAATTGCATTGTTGAGGAGTGCAAAGACAAATTAAGTTATTGTACACGCACACTTCYGAGTAGGCGTTCCTTAACTGAAATATACAAATTGTTAGAATGCACCAATTAGATCTCGCTAGCTCATGCTTGGCTCTGCCCACCTCCTTGCCTGTTCTGCCCACTATGACGAATTTGTTCCAATTTGAAACGACGGGCTGTGGTCTCTTGGTTGAGTTAAAAATATATTTGGTTGCATTGCATCTCTTCACAGATTATCCATTACATTGACCAGATACTCTAGAGGCCGTTCTAACAATAAAAATAAATGTCTTAAATTTAAGGCAGTCGGGAGGAGGAAAAATGAGGTGGGGCCATTCTAGCCAATGAGAGGGCAGATACGTGTGTTAACAGGCACAACGGTTTCCACAAAGTCACCCAAAAAAGAATGAAAACTAAAATGAGCTTTTTGGTCTTAAATTAAGGTTAGGCATAAGGTTAGCAGTGTGGTTGAGGTTAGGTTTAAAATKAAATTTAAAAAGATAAATTGTAGAAATAGGCAGGGTTTATGACTTTGTGGCTGTGGTAACTAGGGACAACCAGACTTATTTTGGGCCCAGTCAAAGAGGAAGAGAGGCCCCACTCGGCAAAAAATCTGTCTCCCTTCATTCAGCACGAGGCGTTTTTTTGTTGTTTTACCCCCGAGCAAGGAGCCTTTGTACGTAGGTCAAAGAGTGTGGTCGAATTTGGTCAACAACATTTTTTATGGCTTATTTGCTACATGAGGTTTATTTGATCAAAATATAAGTTTCGCAATGCTTAAGTTGCTTAAGTTGTTACAAACGTAAGTAGGACACGTGACATCCGGGCAACTTTGAGAATAAACAAGTTCAGACAGTGGCTTGTTGATGCCAAGGGAAGCCAAGACCCCCAATACATTTTTGCAAATGTATTGAAAATAAAAAAACTGAAATACCTTTTTTATATAAGTATTCAGATCCTTTGCTATGAGACACGAAATTGAGGTCAAGTACATCC
>NW_019957579.1:0-1859 GCF_002910315.2 Salvelinus sp. IW2-2015
TGGTCACGGGCCACTGCAGCTCAGGGCTAATGAGCCTCAGCCCCACCCCAGGGTCAGAACCAATCAATTAGAGTGCAGAGCTGCCATCTGGGCCGGGGCTGAAAACCCAGTTGCACAGACGGAACATTCCCAGGCAGGTGACAGGGGTGTGTGGAGCGCGCCAATGTCATGTTCATGACCAACTGAGGGGTGGGAGGGAGGAGGGGGATAGTGGTAGAGGTGACTAGGGGGTTGCCACTCTCTGTGTTACTCTCTCTCTCTCTCTCTCTCTCTCTCTCTGACTCACCACACATCCACCCTCTGTCTCTCTCCTCTCTCTCTTCTCTCTCTCTCTCTCTCTCTCTCTCTCTCTCTGTTTCTCTCTCTCTCTCTCTCTCTCTCTCTCTCTCTCTCTCTCTCTCTGATCAGCACACATCCCACCCTCTGTCTCGTCTCCCTGTCTATCATTCCCAGGGTGTGTTTCAGTGTAGTGCTCTTTCTGATACTGGGGATATGTTTGAAGTGGTGGTTAGGTTCAATGTGTGAAATATCTTGCCCAAAAATAACCAGGCTTTTTGTATTTTAGTCTTAACTGAGCTTGTCTGGGCAGTCTGTGTTGGTTGGTTGGCAGTTGTGAAAGCAGGATCAAATGTTTCTGGTTCAACATAATTGTTCTGTAAGTTGAGTTTCAAAAGTTAATACTTTGAAATGCAACAGGATTTGGTGGCCTATAAATGCCTGTATTTTGATAGTAATTCCACAAAATGATATTTTATTAAAGAAGTGGGTTAGTTTATGTTGTAATCGAGCAATATGATGTGTAATATGTACTAAAATGCAAAGATGTCAGTTTGAAGTTCTGCCAAATAAATGGAAATCAGGATGGAAAAATAGATGTTTGATTATTGAGCCCTAATCTAGCCGTCCCAAATTACACCCTATTCCCTACATGGTGCACTACTTTTGACCAGAGCCCTTTGCTAAATGAGAGAATGAGGTAAACACTGATAAGGTTCAGCAGTGTAGGCTGGGATTGTCATGATGAATTGTTGTAACAAACACCTCCCAGGGGCTTTCAGTCAGGAAGTGAACACTTCTTCTGGCATCTCTTCATCTACTTATTTGAACTGGTGGTAAAGCCAGAGTTACATTGCTGTGTGTATGTATCTCAACAAAGTGTGATGAGCTGAGTTGATGAATCAATATGAATGTTGTACCCACGCATCCCACATCTCTCCCAGGAGAGAGGGCCTCAGACACAGCCTGGGGATGGGCAGGAGAGGAATGTGATGGAGAGAGAGGGAGGGAGGGAGGGATAGAATGAGCGAGTGAGAGAAAGGGAGCGCGTGAGATAAAGGGAGAGAGAGAGAGGAAACAGAAATGAAATGGTAACATTTATCAGTCATTGGATCTGTGTGCGGGGTGGAGAGAGGAAACATGGGAGGGCACCTCGTCTGCGGATGAGTAAACAGGGCAATGCAGAGGTCAAGGTTCACAAAGTCATATAACCAGAGAATCAACTGGATGAGTACAGTACTGTGGATAGGCAGAGAGCGGGAGAGGGGGAATGACACAGTGACTGAGGGAGGTAAGTAGGGAAGTAGAGAGAGATGTGGACTAGGAAGTAAACTGCAGTGTTTTCCCAGACCTCCCTGGTCCCCTCTAGCTGACCCTGTTTTATGGCTCTTTTACAACCCGTAGTAAGGGCTGCTCTCTGGGCTGCAGCCTGGGGCTCTTTCCACTGCGGTCTCTCTGGTCCCAGTTCTCTGGGCTGCAGCCTGGGGCTCTTTCCACTGCGGTCTCTGAGCCAGGCTCCAGCCCAGAGAACTGGACCAGAGACCGCAGTGGAAAGAGCCCAGGCTGCAGCCAGAGAACTGGGA
>NW_019957579.1:3920-62010 GCF_002910315.2 Salvelinus sp. IW2-2015
CTTTTCTGGCCATGCACTTGTGTAACAACAGATTTTAACTGGCAGCAGTATCACACAACACAAAAATATTCCCTCAGCAACAGGAAATGTGAAATGTTATGTAGATTCAAAATTGACAATGCTTTTTAAACGTTGAATACACTTCATGTTTGCATTTCTTGCTCTGCAGTAAATTCATGCAACAACAGGAGAGAATGAAGATATGCATCTTAACAGAAAACCAAGAACCTTGTCGGTGACAGACGCTATGCTGTGTACACTGGTCTAGTGTACCTGACTTCAGTTGTGTTGGGGCCGTGCGCAATGATAACGTGTCTACTACGATCAGAAGATCAGGTTGAATCCTGGCTGGTCCACTTATTTTATTGATTCAAATCAAGCTGGGAAAAATACTGTATACTTTTCATTGTGTCTGGCTGTTCTCTCTTCAAACACATTTTAGACTGATTTTATATGGGACTTTTCCCCAACATCTCTGAGAAAAAAGATGGAGCTTTTAAGTACAAAAGGCATCATTTCAACATTTATAGATTTGACTGTGATCTTTTTTTTTTTTACAGTAAATGTCTTCCCATATGGTCTAGCGGTTAGGATTCCTGGTTTTCACCAAGGTGGCCCGGGTTCAACTCCCGGTATGGGTAAGAACATCTTGTCATGTGGCATGCACTTGTGTAACAACAGGTACCACACTTTAACTGGCAGCAGTATCACACAACACAACAATATTCCCTCAGCAACAGGAAATGTGACATTTTATGTAGATTCAAAATTGACAAGGCTTTTTAAACGTTGAATACACTTAATGTTTGCATTTCTTGCTCTGCAGTAAAATTCATGCAACAACAGGAGGATCAAATTAAGATATGCATCTGTAACAGAAAACCAAGGAACCTTGTCAGTGACAGACGCTATGACTGTGTACACTGGTCTAGGAGTGACCTGACTTCAGCTTGGCTGTGGGGCCAGTGGCGCAATGGATAACGTGTCTGATTACAGATCAGAAGATTCTAGCGTCGACTCCTGGCTTGCTTGGCATTACTTTTAATTGATTGAAATCAAGCTGGGAATGATACTGTATACTTTTCAGTGTGTCTGGCTGTTCTCTCTTCAAACACATTTTAGACTGATTTTATATGGGACTTTTCCCCAACATCTCTGAGAAAAAAAGATGGAGCTATTAATTACAAAAGGCATCATTTCAACATTTATAGATTTGTCTGTGATGATTTTTTAAAGTAAATGTYTTCCCWTATGGTCTATCGGTAACGATTTCTGGTGTACACACAGGTGTCATGGGTTCAACTCCCGGTATGGGAAAGAATAACTTGTCATTTGGCATGCACTTGTGTAACAACAAATTTTAACTGGCAGCAGTATCACACAACACAACAATATTCCCTCAGCAACAGGAAATGTGACATGTTATGTAGATTCAAAATTTAAAAAGCTTTTTAAAACAAGTCAAATTACATTTCTATTTAATCCTCAGGTACGCTAGAATGTAATTAAACTATAATATTTTATACGGAAAGAAGTATGTTCAATAGAAAAGTAAAATTATCAGGCGCACATCCTCTTCATCTCATGCACACAGACTGATTTCCAGCTATTACTCCCGGTGCCAAAACTCAAAACTCTTCCTTGTTTGGGAAGGAAACAAGCCTGAAACCTTGAACAAAGACTGTTGATATCTAGTGGAAGCCATTGGAATTGCAATCTGGGAGCCGGATTTAACATTGACCCTATACGTTCTAAGGGAAGAGCATGGGATCTCCCCCCCCAAAAAAAKACAGTTGTTTATTCTTTGAATTTTCTCCTAGCATATCAGTTGTTATAGTCTCATGCATTTCTACAAACTTCATAGTGTTTTCTATCCAATGCTACCAATTATATGCATATCCTGGCTTCTGGGCCTGAGTAACAGGCAGTTTACTTTGGGCACATCAGTCAGACAGGAAGTGGAGAAAATAGGAGCCTAGCCTGAAGAAGTGTGGGGATTCAGGTTCTCTGTAGAGAAAACTCTGAGAGTGTTCTTTCTTTACCAGGAGGAAGATGGGAGATGAGGTATGGTTGAGGTTATATGGGAGCAACTTGGAGAGGGTGGTGGGCTTCAGGTTCCTTGGGATATACTTTGACACTAAACTGACCTGGGCAGAACACATTGAGAGAGTGGTGGTAATGTGTAAGAAGGTGCTAAATGTGATGCGCTGTCTGACGGGGAAGGAGTGGGGGTGCTGGGCGTTCCTCATTGATGACCATGTATGTTGCATTGTTCTGATCTGTAATAGACTATGGCAGTATAGGGTATGGTTCAGCAGATCAGACCTCCTTAGAAAGGCTAGGATGTAATACAGGGGCAAGAACTCAGAATATGTAGTGGGGAGTTTCGGGCCTCCCCAGTGGCTGCACTACAGGTGGAGATGGTGGATATGCCATTGCAGATTAGGAGACAGCAGCTGGCAAAGAAATATTGGGTCAAYGTACAGGGACATAGGGTGTCTCATCCTGCGAAARGGATTTTACAGGCATGCTGGGAACATGAGGAAAGACAGAATACAAGCTTTGGGTGGGTGGGTAATACCCAGGCGAAGGAGATGGCACTGTATGGAAGGAAGTTTAGTCCAATGGTAGCTATTCCTGTAAATTCACCACGGCTACTCCCGCCTCCAGTAGTTGATCTAGAAGTGTTGGAGAGACTAGCTGGTCATACTGTTGGCCTTGCAGTGGGTGGAGTAAGTCGTTAGTAGTAGCTATTTGCTCTGATTCATGTGCAGTGTTGATGAGTCTCCAGTCCTTTAGCTCACRTAGCAGACAAGACCTGCTTWATGAGGTGTTACAAACCCATGGCAGGATTAGACAGATGGGTATACAGGTAGGATTTACTTGGGTCCCAGCCGATGTGGGGGTGGAGGGGAACAAGGCAGTTGATGTACTGGCTAAACAAGCACTTAGTAGTGGGGATGTTGATGTTGTAGTTTCAATGAGCAAGGCAGAGGCAAAAAGCCTGATATGGACAGTGATGGTGCAGAGATGGCAGGAGCAGTGGAATAGAGATACTAAGGGCAGACATCTATTTCAAGTACAAAGGAAAGTCAGGGAGGGGAGGATGGCAGGACGGGACCTAAGAGAGGAGGCAATTTTTTACAAGATTAAGGGTGGGACACAGCCGGTTGAATAAGAATGTAAATGTGATTGGAACGCATCCAACAGGAAAGTGTGATTATTGCCAGGAAACAGAGACCATGGAGCATGTATTGCCACAGTGGGCAGTATCAGAGGGAAAGAGAGAGGTTGAGGTCTAGCATGAGGGAGAAGGGGATATAGGAAATTAGTTWAAAGAGTATATTAAGGAGAATGTCATTAGATATAGTCTCAAATATTTAGTTATATTTTTAAGTGCAACGGGCTGGTAGGTAAGATTTCGTTTCTCCCCGTCTCTGGCCCACACTCCAGTACAGTAGGTGGCGGTAATGCACCATAACGTTGGCTGCCAACCGCCGATAAACATAACCGAAGAAGAAGAATGGAGCCTTTCCGACTATTACGTGAGGAGGCTTTAATTGAGAAAATGTGCGAAATTCCGTGACCCGGARGTATTTTTTGTGTTGCTGACGAAACACTTATCTGAGGTCGTCTGCTCGTTTTTTACGCTACTGAAAATGTCCAAACTACAGGTGTTGAATGCGTTTCTTACTCAGAAATTAACAGCGGTGGCTGTGGAGATATTTGGGGCAGTTGAGAAAATGATAACAGTGTACGAGGAAGAAATGTCCCGCTCAAATGAGGAGAGCAAACGACTACAAAGACTACTGGATTCGGTTTACAAACCAGAGATAAGATTACATAAAACAGGTTTGTAGCTAACAGACTGACTGACTGGGGAGGGTCGAGTTTAAATCTAGTCCAGGGGAGGGTCATGTCATTTGTAATAATGAAATGTCGATATTTATCAGTGTTTCAGAATTATTTGCTTAATTAACCTATACGCCGAGTGTACAAAACATTAAGGACACATTAAGGGTAGTCTTTCATGTCTTTCCGTGACATAGACTGACCAGGTGAAAGCTCTGATAATTTATTTATGTCATTTGTTAAATCCACTTCAGTCAGTGTAGATGAAGGGGAGGAGACCGGTTAAATAAGGATGTTTAAGCCTTGAGACAATTGGTGAATGGTCAAGACAAAATATTTAAGTGTAAAAAGAAATGCAACAATGAACGTGTATGGTAGTAACTGCCAGGCGTACTGGTTTGTGTCAAGAACTGTAACGCTCCTGGGTTTTTCACGCTCGACAGTTTCCAGTGTATCAAGAATGGTCCACCACCCAAAGGACATCCAGCCAACCTCACACAACTGTGGGAGGCATTGGAGTCAACATGAGCTAGCATCCCTGTGGAACTTTTTTGACACCTTGTAGAGTCCATGCACCGACGAATTGAGACTGTTATGATGGCTAAAGGGGAGGTGCAACCCAATATTAGGAAGGTGCCCTTAATGTTTTGTACATCGATGCTGCCCCTCACCATTGACTGTGTCGCTGCTTAACCATTGACTGTGCTGCGTAGGTGGCAGATAAGGAGGCGAGTCAAAGGTTTCTAACGTAAATCTATTTTTTATTATTTTCTTGCTCGTGGACTAGACTATAGCCTATATTCTGTTCAGTTTGAGAAGGAGAGCGTGAAGATGAGGAGGAACAGAGGTCAACTTTGATAGCTTGCTACTACTATAATTTATTTTGACTTCACAATAGGCCATGCTAGTAACTTACATTGTGGTGCTGAAACTTGAAGCAGCAAGGACAGCTCGTGGTGCTGAAAGTGTTGAAATGAATTATGCCTAGTCTTCATTTTAATTAGACTGAACAAGAGGGCYTTATGTTGGAGCTTATTTCTTCCAATTTAAGACATAAGGTAGGCCTACCTTTTTGACGGATGAAATTGGGCTACAGGCTGCTATATCATTGATTTGTCAGTCAATTCACCATGCACTCTTTAAATAGCCTACCTCCATGTCAGTGAAGGGCTGTTAAAGCCAAGACTCTAATTGAGGGGTATGAGAGGGTATGCCACAGGCCTACCTTTTTTATTAAAGAAAATGCCCCCAAAATCACAGGCCTACCCCTTGTTAGCTTAACATTTTGAAGAACATAAAATGGATCTGATTATACAAAGTGATCTATAACAGCGCTTTGGTGCGCAATGCTTTAATGCTTTTATGCTAGAAACAAGCTGTAAAATACCCGGGAAAGACATGACTCCGATGCATATGGGGATATCATTGTTTTATTTCTTTGACATTCAAAGGCTGATTTTGCGTGGCAAGTAATGTTATTGTGTCATTATCAATTCATTAAGATATTTACTTTCTGTACAATAGATGTTTAAACCCAGACAGCTTTTAGGGAAGCACTTGTGACCTTCTCTCATTGGGTTAAGCCATGGAAGAAGTGTAGCCAGCAGTTCATCTTACATTTTTCTGCGTCGGTAGGCCTACTCTGCTTACTTACAGGCTCTAACCAATAGTGCAAAAAAAGATATTAGGTGAACAACAGTAAAAAGACAGTGAAAAATAAGAGTAGTGAGGCTATATACAGTAGCGAGGCTATAAAAGTAGCGAGGCTACATACAGACACCGGTTAGTCAGGCTGATTGAGGTAGYATGTACATGTAGATATGGTTAAAGTGACTGCATATACAGCTGAAGTCGGAAGTTTACATACACCTTAACCAAATTCATTTAAACACAGTTTTTCACAATTTCTGACATTTAATCCTAATAAAAATTCCCTGTCCTAGGTCAGTTAGGATCACCACTTTATTTTAAGAATGTGAAATGTCAGAATAATAGTAGAGTAATTTATTTCAGCTTTTATTTCTTTCATCACATTTCCAGTGGGTCAGAAGATTACATACACTCAATTAGTAATCCAACGATGTATACATCGTTGCACGATGTATACGATGTATACGTTGCACGATTGCACGATGTATACGATGTTTTACTCATTGATCGAGACAGTTGAGTGTCATGACATGTGGTACTTTGGGGTGGACCTAGCTCTCAAACTCTAGGAGGCATTCTGCCTTCTCTCTGCAGTTCTCAGACATTTGCTTCTCCCACGACTGCCTTGTGAACTTCAATCCCAACGCTGTTATAACGTTTCGAAACGTCAATCATCGCTTGTGAAACGGCTTTTGAAACACATGGCCCTTATCTTTCATCAGCGAGAAAGAATCCTTCAAATAAGAAAGGTAGACTTACTGTAGCAGTTAAAGATCCGTACAGCTATGGGGGCCTGCACTTCCCGAGTTACGCTTACACACAGTTGTTCAGAGCATGCTAGATAGCTCATTTACACGGGTGGTTCGCCTCTTGTCTTCTGTCTGTTTTCCGTAAACAAGCTCTGTAACATGGAGATATGGCCATGTGGGAAGACTAACCCTATCAAGGTGTGTATTAATTTAACCTTTTGTTTTTTTCCCAATGATTTCTCGCTGATATGAAAGATAAAATCCTTCTACTTCCAATACCTTACGCAAGCGACGTGTGTTTAATGTTCAGATTGAGCGTTGTGGAGCATAACAAAACTCCCCCCTATAGAAGACGCCTTCGTCCAATGACTCTAGTGTCATGTAATGGAAATTAATCATGATCAAAGGCTAGGGTGGCCCACCTGTCTCAATCAATGAGAGAAGATTTGAAATAGACCAGATTTAGACCAATGACTCAACATATATGACTTTATAATGGCACTGTAGCACTTTGTATGGTTTACAAAGTACAAATTGATTTTGAGAATGATATGCTCATGATGGTGTATTAATATCTGTTTTGATGGGGTGAAGCCAAAGACAAATTTCCACATTGCGTCGACAATAACGTTTTTCTAATTCAGAAATGATTAATTGAAGGTGGACTAGGCTTTTTGTGACATTTTGGACTAACCCAGGTCTCCTTTTAAGACTGTTTCATTTGTAGGTGCTACAGAGTAAACATACGTGTCATATTTAACTTTACCGCTTGCTCTGTATAATATGAGTAGTATTTACATTTCTAACGATTTGCTTAAATTTATGAATACTGACAAATATAAACATGAATATTGAAAATATACCATATTTTATATGGCAAATGTTTCAATATATTGTTGAACATAAAAGAATACATCAAATAGTACTCATATTACAGAGCAAGCAGTAATKCTTCAAATGACACTTTTGCTTTGTAGCACCTACAGATGAAACATTATGTCATAAGAGGCCTGGGTAAGGACAAATTGTCACAATATTCCAACTTCAAATCATTATTTCTTAATCATGCTTTAAGATATATTTCAAGAATCCTTCTTCCAAAAGGAACCTTCTATGGATTACATTTTGTGAAAATCCCCAAAATCATGGTTTTGTTCTAGTTTCGTGAGGAATCACCCGTAAGTCTTAGTATCAGACTATAAGATTAACAGTATCAAAGTATTGTACATCTTATGTTGGCCTATTTCCCTTATGTTACCTTCTCCATCACTCCAGAACCCCAGCAGCTCACTGTCCCAGTCCCTGAGGAGGTTGTCCCTGAGCAGCAGCACTGTGAGCAGGAGTGGAGCCCAGGTCTGGGGCAGGAGGACTCAGACCCCACACAGATTAAAGAGGAACAGGAGGACCCAGAGCACACACAGATTAAAGAGGAACAGGAGGAAGAGCAGCTTCAGGGGCTGGAGTCTGATATCAAAGAGTTCATATTCACTCCTTCCTGTGTGAAAAATGACTGTGATCAGGACCCCCCTCAGCCCTCACATCTTTCCCAAACCCTAACAACGCAGACCAGAGAGAGGGACTTAGTATGCATTAGCACAACTACAGAGATGGAAACTGAACCTGATGGCGAGGTTTACAGAGGAACGGAATCAAACAGTTACTCTCCGCCCTTCCCTGTAGTAAATGGAGCTCAATGTGAAGTCAGTGAAAATGTTAATGGGGGGATGCCAGTGTTAAAGCTACTACCAGTGTTAAAGCTACTCAAATCAAAGAGAGTGCAGACAAATGAGAGACAAAATTCCAATACCTCTGCAGAGGGCTGGAAAACCGATGTGATGCCCAATCAGAAATCAGCCAGTCATGGCAATGCTGCTCCTTGTTGTTGCAAAGTGTGTGGGAAGTCTTTTAAATTTTTGGTGGCTTTAATTAATCATGTGCAAACAGTACATGCAAATGATGCAAAACATATGTGTGGTGTGTGTGGAAAAAACATGAACTCTTCTCAATGTATGATAGAACACCAACAATCTCACATTGCAGAAAAACCTTTTTGTCATATTTGTGGCAAATGTTTCCATTGTAATGCTAAACTGAGAACGCATATGCGTGTCCACACAGGAGAGAGACCATATTGGTGCCAAAAATGTGGCAAAGGCTTCAGGCAGCAGCAAAACCTGAAAGAGCATATGAGGACTCATACAGCGGAGAAACCGTATCGGTGCGAAGAATGTGGCAAATGCTTCAAACACTCGAGCAGCCTGACCGTGCATATGAGGAACCACACGGGGGAGAGACCATATAAGTGCCATTTTTGTGAGAAATCCTTTGTCTCAGCAAGTAAACGAAGTCTCCACCAACGGATTACATTGGAAAGAACTGGAAACTGTTTCAGTGCAGCCAGTGCAACAGAAGCTTTAGTCATGTGGGGACCCTGAAAAAGCACATGAAGAACATGCACAAACAGTGCCCACAATTCCAAACCAACACTGCACCCCTAGCCACTCACTTTGCGTTCCTTCCAATGTCACATGTTGCTGAACTTAAGAGGGTCACTTCCAGAATGGAGATTCTAATTAGCCCCTAACCCCTCAAAAAGTTTAACTGATTCATCTTTGGGAGAACAATGAAATCTCCTGCAGTGATCATTCAGTGACAGAAGACATGTAATGTACACAGAACCATGTAGTGTGATACATTTCAATCTTATCCAGAGTGACTTACATTTATTGCGTTCATCTTAAGGCAAGGTTTCCCAAAGTAGGTCCTAGGCCTCCCCGGGTGCACATTTCTGTTTTTTGCTYAGCACTACACAACTGATTTGAAGTAATCAAAGTTTTATGGGGTGTTGGTTATTTGAATCCGCTATCTAGTGCTAGGGGGAAGAAAATAAAAAAGTTCACCCAGGGGGAACCCAGGACTGACTTTGAGAAACCCTGTCTTAAGGTAACTAGGTGAGACAAGACCATATCAGTTATAGTTAAAAAAATWAAAAWAAWAATTAGAAGGTTAAGATGCTGTAAATCTATATAAATGCATATAGTGACCACTGAACTGCTGTTACTGTAGGATAGACACAGTCCTACACCCTTCCACATTCTGTGATGATTTATTTTTGAATTCATTGTTTTTTTTCTACCAAGCTGAGAATATATGGAAAATCTGTGCTGTCATGTTTTAGGATGTTCATGTAACGGTGTTGTTATTGAGGTATAGTTTTACTTTGTCTGTAATATCTCTGCTGTGAGAAAATGGAAAATAAAAGTTAAAAAAATAAGCGCTCTCCTTTGTCTTTTGCCGCCATGCAGCTTAGCAAATGTTATAATAAAATAGATATTGAATTGAAATCATTTTAAAAACATGTTTTGGCTGTAGTGTGTATGCTTAGGCTACKTAAGGCATTTAAATCTAGTACACGATAAACTGAAACTGAATGCAATATGACATTTTATTAAATAGTTTGGGAAATGGCCTTGTCTCTTGAGGGAAGATCCTCGGAGCCAGATGATGTGATTGCAATTAAGAGAATTTGGGTAAGTTTGACACATACATTGCAAGAGTTACTCCCATTGGTTGAGAGAGAGAGAAAGGTTATAATTGTAAGAGTAAGCAGATATGTTAAACAGCGAGTGTGGTTAATGTAAATTATTGTGCCATGCTCATACTGTAGGCTATAAGGTAAGTAGGTGTATGACATTTCCTACGGCTAATAGAAAAGAGATATGATGATAACATGTGTAACCGCTAACATACATTCCCACTAAGCACATAGAATAGGAAACTGAATTATATATTGCATAATGTATTAAGTTAGTGAGTATTCAGAACAGCTTAATGATTGAACTTTTGCAAACTACATTGAGTATGAGGATCAGGATGAGTTATAAAGTCCTCAATATCCAAATTCAACCTCTGGGCTATTTCACATCATGATAAACAACTTCATCTGTAGTCTAATGGAAGTGAGACAACCATATTTGAGCACTGACAAAAGCCCAAACAGAAGCTTTTACATCCCACTTTACCCCAAGACACACCCCTAAACTTAAAACATAAACAACCCACTTGGCCAGGATGGTCAAACCCCATATAAATGTGGTGTTAAATCTTGGTCTTTTTGCCAACATTAACTCTTTTCCTAACCTTAACCTAATTATCCTAACCTGCTATGTTAACTCTCCTAACCTGTTACAAAAAGTCAATTCTGACAGACTATACCCCTTCAAGACATAACCATACAGCATTGTCCTTACGTGTTCTAAATAGTCCCTAACCACGTTTCCATCCAGTTTTTATGAGTAAAGTCATACTGTATTTTTTTTATTTTTATGAAAACGACAGCTGTGATGGAAACAGGAAGTTTCGGTACGATAGATAATTAGTTCGTTTGACATGGTGGTATATTTTTGTGTCGGTCAAATTATTAAGGGAGAAATGGCGCTGGGAACGCTTTTATGTGCAAATATTGATATAATAACCATATCGAAGTAAACTTGAAGTCACACATAACATGTTGTGTGGTCCTCCCATTACGACTCGTCGGGAAAGGTGCACACGCGTACCACACGTGGCGTGTGGGATACCACATTCACCATATGAATGGTGTGATTGATATGATTTTTCCACCTTTTAATGGGGTGATTGGTGGCTAATCGGGTGGGTATGCAGTTTATTGACAAGGCTACAGATTAAATCAATTATGATGAACGTCACAGGGTGGTGAAAGTGCAAGGTGATGAGTTTGATGCTACTTTCCAATAAATATCGAGGGTATTTTCCAGGTGGCATGATGATCGATGCTTGACAAATAAAATATTCTCGGTCTTATCCATAATAATCTCCTGTAAATGTCATTCATGTATTGAATTCAAAATAAAATAATTCGTTTACATGAAAAATAAAGTTCAGAATGTAAACATATTGTAGCGACCCGCACAGACAGCTGTGTGTTATGTGTTAGGCTAGCAGGTGGTTGTGTTGTATTTACCAGTACCCAGTGTTCGCGGGGTCCGACATGCCAATCAACCTGCTATCTGCCAATCACGGGAATGCCTGGAATGTTCTGATGCCGGGCATCCTGGCGGTTGGCGGAGTGGCGTGGAGGGGGGTTGGGCAGGGGGATGGAGCATTGGAAATTAAGACCAGGTTTAGCCTTTGTTCTCTCTCTTATGTCTGGCCTTCACAAGAGAAGGTCGTGGTTGGCTTGTGGTTATCTTTCATTTATTTGGCGTGGGCTACGGCCAAACAGTAGCCTGTGTAAAGTTGGGTTAATAAACCGTCAATTCGTAAACTCAATCCTCTGTCTGGGCAATTGTTCCTTTATGATCTAGTCAGGTCATTACATTGGTGTCAGAAGTAAAAACGTTGATAAAAGTTAGCCAGCTAGCTAGCTGACTTCTGTGGCTAGCTACCGTAGGTGAGAACGGGGTTGAAAATGCTTCGAGGGAATCCGAAAGTGAAGGTGGAGGTAGGGGACGATTATGGCCAAGGAGGTGCTTGTGCATGGACATCGGAGGATCTGGCTGAGGAGATCGCCAGGGCATGGGAGCCCAGAGGCCGCTTGAGGGAGGACGTTAGAGTGATGGTTGCTGAAGCGGGCATGAGTGCTTCGCGCGGATTCTGGTGGGCGGACCGAAGGGGTGACGTCGACGCGGCGGGGCGAGGAATCTGGGGCTCAGGATGTAAACAAACATGGCGGCGCCCAGTTCCCGGCTGCGTCCGTATCTGTTAAGACCCCGAAGTATTCCGGTAAGGCGGATTGGGAAGCTTTTCATGCTCAGTTTGAACTGTTAGCTCATTTTAGGGGGTGGTCGAATTAAGATAGGGCACTGCAGTTGGCTTTATGTCTCACTGATGATGCTCTGGCCTGTTTGATATTGATTAGCCCCGAGGACAGACGTGATTATGGTGCTTTAGTGGGAGCACTGAGGAGGCGCTATGGACAGTGTGCACAGCCCGGGCTACTGCGCTCCGAACTGAGTAATAGACGCAGGCAGCCTGGAGAGCCTCTACGGTTGCTAACTAATGACATTGAAAGCCTCTCTCGGCGGGCATATGCTCACATGCCCCCCTCCGTGCAGAGCGAGCTAGCACGGGACCAGTTCATACAGGCGCTCTCTCCTACGGAGCTGCGCATACAGACCCAGCTGGCTCATCCTGAGTCATTGCAGATAGCCTTGGAGATGGCTTTGGAGAGGGAGCTGGTGTGGGCTGGGGCTTTGGTGGGGGTGCAGGGAGAYAGACCCTCTGTGCGAGCTGGGGGGCAGAGCAGCCCGGAGCTGGAAAAGCCTGCATGGGTGGCTGAAATGACAGAACTCATTTGTGCTGTGTCGCTACAGGCGGCACGAAACACACGCCCTGGTCCCAAGGTCTGCTGGGGTTGTGGCCAGCCAGGCCATCTGCGCCGGGATTGCCCCATGTCCCCCAGAGCTCAGGGAAACGGCTCGGGGTCCGCATAGACCGGGTAGTGCGGACCCCTGGTTTTCTATCCCAACCACCATCTTCTCCAGGAGGAGCCCACCGGCACAGACGGGGAAGCAAGACTCCACTTCCCCCAGAAGTAGACGAGGGCAAGCGGATGGAGCCTGTTGTTGTGGTGGGCCGGACCTGTGTTGGGGACTTTTGTCATGTCACTGTGGAGGGGGTACCCTGCTCCGCCCTGGTGGACACTGGGTCCACGGTAACCCTGGTGAGGCTAGATATTGTGCCAGGTTGGACTCAGTGTGAGCCTACAACTGTGCAGCTCCGCACAGTCACAGGTGAGCTGGCACCCATGAAAGGGAAGGGAATAATGACTCTTGACAGTAGGGGGCAGGTCTGTGGTGGCGGCTGTGCAGGACCCTTGTATCCTGGGGTTGGACTTTCTTAGGAGCACAGGCTGCCAGTTAGACCTAAATAGGGGCACACTGAGCTTCCAGGGAGGGCCAGAAGTCACCATGCCCCCCCCCCCCTAATGTCACATTCACTCAACTCAACAAACCCTTTACTCCAACAGTTAAAGCAGCAGAGACTCGATGGCTGCCCCCCCGTCCCCCACATCTCTGTGTGACTTTTCCCCAGCCCCCCTGTCACCTACGGCAGTGTTTTACATTCCCCCCAGCTACCTCCACGACACAGCCCTCTGTGAGCCCGGTCCGCGCCCAGCTACCCCAGATGGGAGAGGACACTGTCTGCAGTGAGGGAGATATGGGGGAGGAACTGTGTTGGTCTTGACCCCGAGCAGCAGGAACGGTTGTGGCAGTTGCTGTTTGATTTCAGAGACAGCTTTGCGCTGAGTGAGGAAGAGGTGGGTCAGACTSATCTGGTGCAGCATGAGATCGACACAGGTGATGCTCGGCCCATCAAGATGCGTCCCCGCCGTATCCCGCTGGCACGCCAGGAGGCGGCAGACAAGGCTGTGTTGGAGATGCAACGGGCAGACTTGATCGAGCCCTCAGACAGCCCCTGGGCGGCACCAGTCGTCATGGTTCCGAAGAAGGGGGCAAGCTGAGGTTCTGTGCGGACTACAGGCGGCTGAATGAGGTAACCAGGAAGGACTCATACCCCATACCACGTATCGATAAGTCGCTGGACCTGGTTAGGGGGTCCTCCTGGTTCTCCTCACTAGACCTCCGCAGTGGCTACTGGCAGGTGCCCCTTTCCCCAGAGGCCAGAGCCAAAACTGCRTTCTCCACTAACAGAGGACACTGGCAGTTCAAGGTCCTGTGCTTTGGCCTGTGCAACGCTCCAGCTACTTTTGAGCATTTGATGGACAGGGTGMTGGATGGCATCCCCCGATAGCAGTGTCTGGTATACCTCGATGACATCCTGGCCCATGGCAGCTCCCTCCAGTCAGCCCTGGGGGGCGCTACGGCGTGTGCTGAAGAGGGTGGCTGCCGCAGGTCTGAAGCTCCACCCCAAGAAGTGCCACTTCATGAGGAGAGAGGTGTCCTTCTTAGGTCACCGAGTGGGGAAGGAGGGGATCAGCACCATGGAGGACAAGGTAGGGGCTGTCAGAGACTGGCCCACCCGCACCGAACAGCGTCAGCGGAAGAGCTTCCTGGGCCTGGCCTCGTATTACAGGAGGTTTGTACGGGGCTTCTCAAGCGTTGCTGCTCCCCTGAACCGCCTGCTGCCGAAGGACAAGGCTTTCACTTGGACAGTGGAGTGTGAGGAGGCGTTCAACACCCTCAAACGTGCACTAATCGAGGCCCCCGTGCTCGCCCCCCCTGACCTCAGCTTGCCCTTTATCCTGGACACAGACGCGAGCAATGTGGGCATGGGTGGGGTGCTAGCCCAGGTGGGGCCAGAGGGGGAGAGAGTGGTGGCGTACTTCAGCAAAACATTTGACAAACATGAGCGCCGCTACTGTGTCACCCGGCGGGAGCTCTTGGCTGTTGTGGCTTCCGTCAAACACTTCAAGTACTACCTGGGTGGYCTGCCCTTTACTGTAAGGACTGACCACTCTGCTCTCCAGTGGCTCATGTCTTTCAGAGAGCCAGAGGGGCAGGTGGCACGCTGGTTGGAGGAGCTTCAGCCGTATGACTTTGTTAACTCGAAATGACACAACGACAAGGTTCCAGTTTAACAAAGTTTACTATCTGTATGAACACACTACAAGGTAGCCATTACACTCAAGGCTAGGTCCATCAACCAACTGACTCCCTGCGCAGGCGCACTCTTGACTGAGTGATAGCCCCGTAATAACAGAAGTATAGGGATACTTAAAACATGAACTTAACAATCTCCCCCTTTTCTTTAAAGACAAATAAAACATCAACAACATAATTAAATGTCCAAGTATTATTCAAGATCCCCATTACAAATGGGTTGTGTGACAGTTTTTATTTGTATTACTAAAGCTGCCACTTTCCATTACTGAGAGCCTGTAGGAGCACAAGACTGGATGCTCCTTTTTTAGTCAGACAGTCAGCAAGCTGTTCCTTTGTGGTCGCCCACAGAATCCGCTGGATTCTCTGTGCTTGAATAAGTTCCTTGATGCTGCTAATCTCAAGACGAAGTCTTTTCTCTGTGACAGACTTGGTTGACTTCACAGCATCAACTAACAAACTACAGGTAGAATGTGCCGCTTTGTCTCACCAGTGGTAAGCTCTGAGAACAGAGTTGCAAGAAAGATCGCATTGTCAATTCCATCCGCAAGAGCAAGGGTTTCTCCAGCAAGTGTGCTTCGGACAACCCTTCTGATCCTTTTTGACTGCCAACAGATAGGTGAGAATCTTCCTCCTTCATCCATTAACACGATTAGATGTCCACCTTGTGTGCCTCCATCTGTAAGGTTCCCTAGCGAAGCATCACTGAAGACAACTAGTTTCAAAGAGTCATCTTTTCCAACATGCTGAAACTTTAAAGTCACTTGTTGTGATTTCAGTTTACGAACAACTTTGTTTGCCTCATGAATGGTTTGTACAGTGGCGTGTTTTGTGTTAGATGCCAAGTTGCAAACATCAAACATTACATCAGGTCATTACAATATATTCGAGGACGGGTGAAATAATGGATGTTGAAATCAAAAACTAAACAATTGAAAGCAAAATGTATAGAATTGTAAACAAAAATAAGACATCAAAGCAAAACCCCAAAACTAGTAAGCAAATCATTTTAAAAGCGAGCACAAAACTCTGACAAATTATGAAAAAATATATTTGAAAACTAATGCAAAAATCGTTTTCGGTTAAACTTTCCCAGCAATCAATCTTATTGAATACATTTTGCCTAGGCTCTTGAATGCATGTACTACGTTTGGGTTACGCTACTCGTATCTTTGCTTTCGATGTCTGTTTCTTTGCTTTCACTGCCAGGTATTGGCATCATTTTTTCCGTGAAAGGCGGGTTTAGAGGGAAGCGTAGACAATGAGTCTCCATTGGTCCGCTAGTTTTGGAGTGACGGTTCGTCTTAACCCAATCAATGAACATGATAGACATGTTTTTTTTTCTTTTGCCTACTTAAGTAGACGATCTGACGTCACTACTACGCGCCAAATCTTCCCCCATGTTCAGAACATGCGGGCACAGGGGGGAAGATTTGGCGCGTAGTAGTGACGGCAAAAGAAAGAAAGCATGTCTTATCATGTTCAAATATTTTTTTTATTAATTTGTCATAGTTTTGCTCTCGCTTTAAAATTTGTTGATTACAAGTTTTGGGGTTTTGCCTACTTTTGCCTACTTATTTTTGTTTAGAATTCTATACATTTTGCTTTCAATTGTTTGGTTTTTGATTTCAATATCCATTAATACACCCGTCATCGAAAATATGTTTACATTCTTAACTTTTTTTTTCATGTTCACGATTTATTTTATTTTAATTTCAATACATATGGCGTGAAATTGACCCCACAGACTAGCCTACCTGCACTGTATCTGTTGTTGGCTAGATCGCACGTTCTAAAACCAGAGTAGGCACTTTGCTATTTAACACAACAGTTTTTGTGACAGAACTACAGGAAATGCGATGGAAACACATTAACTTTAGATTTGTACTTGGTACATGAAAAGTTAAACGAAATATTACTTTTTCTGTGAACTATGTCATCACGCACTGATTTTTATCCGCACTAAATCCGTTTGGTGGAAACACCAYTGGATGGAAACCTACTTCGAATGAGGCCTGTGTCTATACATTTTTTGTTTTCTGAGAAAAAATGACCAGCATTCATCTGCTCTTGCGCTTAATGCCCTCTGTTGGTAGGGTTTCGGTACCGCAAGATCGTCACTCTTTGTATACCACGTGACTAAATGCAGAGTAGGTCGTCCACAGAGTTTCAATCTTTGGTTCGTCACTCCCGCCGCCCTTGTGGTTTCACTTCCGCCATCTTTGTTTGAGCAGAGCTACGGAGTGAGCAGAATAGCATAAACGTATTCACTTTAATTTCCCTCAAAATGTCCAAACTACAGCTGTTGAATGTGTTTCTCTCACAGCGCTTGACGGAGGCAACTGTTGACATATTTGAGGCAGTGGAAAAAACAATAACCGAGTTCCAGGAAGAAATCTCCAGTTCAAAGGAGGAGATCGAACGTCTACAGAGGCTTCTGGATTTGGCTTTGAAACCCGATTTAAAGTTACATAAATCAGGTTTGTAGTGGCCACTGCTAACTGCTAACTAGACTATAAAAAAACAGGAGGGTGATGTGCACATCCTAAACTCGAGTAACGTTGCTGCGCTAAACAATTATATAGATAAATAATTGAAAGTCCCGCACCCGGTAGTAGCTCCTCAGTGTTTTTGGGTGCGGTAAAGCACTGGGGAGCGACTAGCTAGCTAACTATATTACGTGTGCGGGCTTTTAATTTCTTTATCACTAACGTTACTAGATCAATGGCATGGCTAGAGTTGTTGCAAATACAATTGTTGCCAACAACTGTAAACAAATATAATGAAATATATAAACAAAAATGTATTTCTACCACAAACTGAATGTTCATATAATTTACCCCCCCAGATGCCCAGCAGCTTATTCTCCCTGTCCCAGAGGAGGTTCCCCCTGAGAAGCAGCACTGTGAGCAGGAGTGGAGCCCCAGTCTAGGCCAGGAGGAGCCAGATCCCACAAACATTGAAGGGGAAGAGGAGGTCAGGACCAGTCAGGAGGAGCAGCAGTATCAAGGACTGGAGCCCGACATAGAGTTCATATTTACTCCTCCCTGTGTGGAAAGTGACTATGATCAGGACCCACCCCAGCCCTCACCGACCACCAACACAACTGAAGAGATGGACACTGAACCGGAGGGGGAGAGAAATGGGGCATCATTAACAACCGGTGACTTCCAGTCCCCCTCTGTAGAAAATCCAGGATCCCCTGCAGCTCAGAACAACACCAGTGGAAGTGTTGATGTAGTGGCGAGTGGGGGACTACTGTCAGCGTTGGGGTTAATACGTACAACCAGTATGCAAGCAAGTGTTGGAGGCCGGAGAACCAAAAAATTACCCCACAAGAAAGTACAAAGCTCCCATTCCAGTGCAGTAAGCAGGAAGACTACCAAGTTACCCCTTAAGATAGTGCAAAGCCCAGATACCAGTGATGGAGGCAAGAAGACTACCAAGTTGCCCCTGAAGACAGTGCAAAGTTCAGATACCAATGTAGTAGGCAGGAAGACTACCAAGTTACCCCTCAAGACAGTGCAAAGCCCCGATACCAGTGTAGTAGGCAGGAAGACTACCAAGTTGCCCCTAAAGACAGTGCAAAGCCCTGATACCAGTGCAGTAGGCAGGAAGACTACCAAATTACCCCTCAAGACAGTGCAAMGCCCTGATACCAGTGCAGTAGGCAGGAAGACTACCACGTTACCCCTCAAGACAGTGCAAAGCCCTGATACCAGTGCAGTAGGCAGGAAGACTGCCAAGTTACCCCTCAAGACCGTGCAAAGCCCCAATACCAGTGATGGAGGCAGGAAGACTACCAAGTCACCCCTCAAGACAGTGCAAAGCCCCAATACCAGTACAGTAGGCAGGAGAACTTCAAAGTCACCATGTATAAGAGGAGAGGAGAGTGGAGGACTACGGTCAGCACTAGGGTTAGTTCGGACATTGAGAGCACGGGTCAAGAAAGAACAAAGCTCTCCTGCCAGTGCAGAAGGCAGGAAAACTAAAAAGTTACCCCACAAGAAAGGAAAAAGTTATCTTACCAGCGCTGGAGGCAGGAAAATCATCAAGTTACCCAAGGTAACATCAGCCAATAAAAACCATACTGCTCCTCATTGTTGCAAGATGTGTGGGAAGTCTTTTGTTTTCATGACTTATCTAGTTAGTCATGTGCAAAAAATTCATTTAAAGGATAAATACCATCTTTGTGGGGTTTGTGGGAAAGATTTTAGGTCCACAGATAGTATGGTGAAGCATTTGCAAACCCACATGGGCGTGAAGCATTTCTGCCACGCCTGTGCTAAGGTCTTCACTTGTAGTTCCAACCTGAAAGTGCATATGAGGATCCATACAGGGGAGAAGCCATTTCACTGCAAACACTGTGGTAAAGGCTTCACTGTGAGAAAATCCCTGGAAGACCATGAGAAGACTCACACAGGGGAGAGGCCATTTAAGTGCACTTCATGTGGAAAATGTTTCTCGTCAACGACTCATCTAAGTCGCCACCAGGAAATTCACACAGGAGAGAAACCCTATCAGTGCAATGATTGCGGGAAAAGCTTCAGTCGGAAGGAAAAACTGGCAGAACATATGAGGACCCATACAGGGGAGAAACCATATCCCTGCCCTGAATGTGGCAAATGCTTTGGTCTGAAGGGAAATCTGACCACCCATATGATAAGACACACAGGGGAGAAACCATGCAGGTGCGAAGAATGTGGTAAATGTTTCTCTTTGAATGCAGACCTGAAAATTCATATGAGGACACACACGGGGGAGAAAAGATATAAGTGCAATGTTTGTGACAAATCCTTCACTCAGAAGGCGTACTTGGCTAGCCACACTATGAAACACACGGCAGAGAAACAACCGGCAGAGAAACAACCGGTTCAATGACTGTGGTAAATGCTTCAATCAAATGGGAATCTTGAGAGAACGTGAAGAGCACTTACAGAGTAAAAACTCCTCCGTTCATTGTGAATTTATTTTTGTCGTTTTCTGGTGTGAGAGAAAATGACAATACACCACCACAGTTGAAAAAGTTGAGAGACCTGTGTGGGGAAAATGTGAGGTTAGAGCCTAGTTTTAGAGCACATTGTACTCTATATACCATTAGGAACCTCAGATGACGACTGGGTAGAATAAACTTAGGGTATGCATGAATAAACATGCAGAACATGGTAGAAAAGTTTGTAGATTGAGTGGATTTTAAGGCAGAAGCAACAGTCCCAGCTAATTTATCGAATGTCACAACAATTTAGTCACTATCTTCTATTAGTAAAAACTCTATTTTGTTTGATTAAAGGGTTAGTTCACCCAAATTACAAAATTACATTGGTTTCCTTACCCTGTAAGTAGTCTATGGACAAGGTATGACAGCAATCCATGTTTTGGTTTAGTTTCCATGGCACTGTTTTCACATGCTAACGTTTTAGCATTTGTGGCACAAATCCCATTCAAGTCATGGGACCGATTTATTTGTGACTGAGGATCACAATCCATTTCAGATACTTTCGGAYGATTTGGACATGATGCGTGAAAAATGCTAATATCGGTTACATGACTTGAATGGGATTTGCGCCACAAAAACACTAAAACGTTAGCATGTGGAAACGGTCATACCTTGTCCATAGACTGCTTACAGGGTAAGGAAACCAATTTGGGTGAACTATCCCTTTAAGGCTAATGCGTTGTTTGATATTAATGTATCTATATCACAGGAGGTTGGTGGCACCTTAATTGGGGAAGACGGGCTCATGGTAATGTCTGTAGCAGAATCGGTGGAATGGTATAAAATATAGGGTTTCCACGTGTTTGACGCTATTCCATTTGCTCTGTTCCAGCCATTATTATGAGCTGTCCTCCCCTCAGTGCTTATCTATGTAATACTATATCATCGGTATCGGCTTGATTTCATCTTATGAAAGTATTTGTTGCAGCAATAACAAGGAATTGTGTACATGTTTTGTCATTTATTGTAATGGACTTCCTTGGCTTGACACCCAAATTAAATGTGTAGCTTTTTGTTTGACCTAACATCAGCATTTTGTGTGAAACCTATGAATATTTGTCTATTACATTTACCATTCATTAAAAAGGTACATTTTTGTTCTTGAAATAGCCTACTCCTTGAGTTTGCACCCTTTGCACACAAAACATCCATAGATATCATCGATCAGAATCACCTTTATTCTCCAAATACATTTGGCTTGGTGAAATAGTACTGCCACAGTAAACAGTATACAGACAATGATAAACAGACAGCATAATAGAAGCAGAGTTTACACAAATCCACATGCGAAATGCACTCCAATTGAACAACTACAAGCTACATTATACACTAATTGTACAAAACATTAGGAACACCTTAATATTGCATTGCACCCCCTTTCGCCCTAAGAACAGCCTCAATTTGTTGGAGCATGGACTCTACAAGGTGTCGAAAGCGTTCCACAGGGGTGCTGGCCCATGTTGACTCCAATGCTTCTCACAGTTGTGTCATGTTGGCTGACTGTCCTTTGGGTGGTGGGCCATTCTTGATACACACCGGAAACTGTTGCGTTTGAAAAAACCAGCAGCGTTGGAGTTCTTGACACACCCTGTGCAAAGGCACCTAAAGGGGTTGCGTTAAATGCGGAAGACATATTTCAGTTGTACAACTGACTTGATATCCCCTTTTCCTCAATAGTTTGTCTTGCCCATTCACCCTCTGAATGGCCCACACACAATCCATGTCTCAAGGCTTAAAAATCCTTTAACCGGTCTCCTCCCTTCATTTATACTGATTGAGGTGGATTTAACAGGTGACAAGGGATCATAGTTTTCACCTGGTCAGTCTGTCATGGAAAGAGGATGTGTTCCTGATGTTTTGTACACTCAGTGTACATTATGTATGTAGAGATGTATGAATAAAAAAACAATTTTACAGGATGATGTGCGGTGGGGAAAATATGTTTCTGAAAAAGAGTCAGGTGCATATGATGTGCAAAGAGCAATGTGCAGTTCTAGGATGATAGTGCAGGGTGCGTAGTCCATGAATGAGAAGATCGTTGTGGACCAGGTAGCCGGTTGGCAAATAATTTCAAATAGGAAATGCATGTTTAATAAGATCTTCTCTCTGCTCCGGCAGGGTTGCATAGCAAACCATCTGATAATCACTGTCACTGCAGAGACTAGTGGAGACATATCTTTTTTGACTTCGGTATTATGAGAGACCATGGAGGAGACATACCACTTCAATCATCTAGGTTTGTTTCTTATTAACTTCAATATTATTCATAATAAACTTGGCTATTACGATATCCAGTGGCTCACATAGCCTACTGTGGAGTTTAATTAATGTGTCAAATGTTCTGGTCAAAAAGCTGAAATAATTATTCACTCTAAATCAGTCATACTGCACAGCAGGTGGCGGTAATGTAGCAAGCTGTTCTTCACAGCCAATAACTTCCCAGGGCAAGAGCTATAGAGGCTGCGCATGTGTATCCGTTTATTTGCATTTGAGAGAAGAAATGCAATAAATATAGTTATTCTGTGGATTAAGAGCATTAATCTATCTGAAAATGTCCAAACTGCAGCTGTTGAATACGTTTCTCACCGAGCGATTAACTGCGGCGGCTGTTGAGATATTTGGGGCAGTGGAAAAAACGATAACGGAGTACCAGGAAGAAATCTCCCGTTCAAAGGAGGAGATCGATCGTCTACGAAGGCAACTGCACATAGTTACCCAACCGAAGATAAAGTTACATAAAGCAGGTTTGTGGCCACCTACCTACCATTACAGATAGGTATAGATATTAATTATGCTACACAATTCAATAAATTACACATTGATTCCGTTCGAGGTAGCCTGTATTGGTGTCGCGCTGTGGACGATTATCTGATATCACCCTGAGGGAAGGAAACACTCTAGTGTAATATCCCAGGAAGCAAATATACTAAGAAATTTTCTGAGATGCACAGATCGACTGCAATAAAGTTACCATGGCATGCGAATACTGTTGGCTGATTAAATAATCTGTGCAAGCCTCTAGAGTTTTTACAACACCCATTCATTTATAATCAAAGTGAATATTTTAAAATATTAGTGTCTAATACTTGGACAGATTACATCTCGTCTTGTCACCACTATGAATATGGAGATCTAGAYGACTCTTTCATCCTCTGTCCTTTCTGCCAGATACCCAGCAGCTCATTCTCCCTGTCCCTGAGGAGGTTCCCCTTGAGCAGCAGCACTGTGAGCAGGAGTGGACCCCAGGTCTGGGGCAGGAGGACTCAGACCCCACACAGGTTAAAGAGGAACAGGAAGAACTCAGGACCAATCAGGAGGAAGAGCAGCTTCAGGGGCTAGAGTCTGATACCAACATTCTAACATGTTCTCCTCCCTTTGTGAAAAGTGACAGTGATCAGGATGACCCACATAAGTCCTCCCAACTTTACCACATACAAACTGTAGAGAACAGAGAGAGGGACCCACTACCTACCAGCAGAATTGAAGAGATCAAAATAGAACCCGATGAAGAGGATTACAGAGTATCAGAACCAACCAGTGACTCTCAAACCCTCTCTGGAGTAACCCCTTACAGCTCTGTGAGCACATTAAATATGAATCAGCTAATTGGCAATGCAGAATCAGACAAACCATTTCAGTGCAATGTATGTGGCAAATTCCTCAAGAGGGAAAAAAGTCTTATCGTGCATATGATGGGTCATGCAGGAGAGAAACCATTTACATGTCCTTTATGTAACAAAGGCTTTGTTGCGGTAGGCACTTTAAAGACACACCTGAAACTTCACACAGGGGAAAGGCCACACCGTTGCCATGTTTGTGGAAGATGCTTTAAACTGAAAGGAGCCCTGACGGAGCACATGAGGATACACACTGGGGAGAAACCATTTAGCTGCCATGATTGTGGCAAATGCTTCAGTCGGACGAATGCCCTTACGAATCACATGCTGCACATTCACAAGAAGAAAAGAACGTACAAGTGACCTGCGGAGAAAGAGTCTGTCTGAAAAGTAGCCTTCTATCTATATGGCACACTTAAGTAATGCCCTTTTAATTGAATAAAGTATGGGTCAATATTTGAAGGAATAAACGCATTGACCGTTTACTAAACAACAGGTATTCTCATGTTATGAAGCTATAGATAGTTAGGAGCCTCTGTCATCCATCTATTATTCAAACAAAATGATTGAAGACCATACATACACGACGTTCAAGTCTACTCATTTTATTTATTTAAAAAAATAAAAGTCTGTGGGTCTAAAAAAAAAGCACATTTTACATTGGAATAACAAAACCCAAGGGATAAGAGGTGTTTACWTTTGCCAACCTTGAATAGATGTCACTAATCCACTGCAAGATAATGTTTTTCCTCGCTGCGGAGATAGGAATGTTGTACAGCCTTCTGTGACACGCAGAAGTAACATGCTTAATAGGGAGAACTAACAGCAAAGAAATTGATTTTCATTCTAGGTCAACCCATGGATTTTTTTTCAATTTYTTGAAGGACCTTTAGACCAGTACCTTTGTAATTTGGAACATGGCCATAAGAAATGTGTAAGGGTGCATGTATCAGTTTTACATTTAAGATACTGAGGAGAGGAGAAAGGGTTGGAGATATATGCACAATTTGGAGATATATGCAATGTGTGTATTATTCTTAATTGGATTGCTCTAATGCGATTACAGATAGATATTGTTTTTGCATATCTCCAAATGTCCTCCCACATCTCCTCAACAATAGTAACAGACAGTTCATTCTCCCACACTCGCTTGACCTCCTGTGTATCTACAGTAGAAAAGGACCTTAAAGTATCATAAAATAAACTTACAGACATTTTGCGTTGTGAAGAAAACAAGCATTCTTTCAATGACAGACATCAGGGTTGGCAACCAAGTTGTTGGTTGAAAACGTGTCTGACTTGTAGAAAGCGGGAAAAGGCCTGCTTTGGGAGCTGATATTTCTCAACCATCTGCTCAAATGACATTAGAATCTTGTCAGCATATAAATCATTTAGTCTGCCTATGCCCTTATTAATCCAAAGGTTAAAGCCAACATCCACCAATTTTGGTACAAAATCTGTGCTCTTAAGAATCTGGGTAAGAGCGCAGATGTTATTTTGGACCTTCCCTCAAAACGTTGAACTGATCCTCCATGCCTTGAGTGTATTAATTGTAATGGGATTATCTCAGCTATCTTTTACAGATTTGAAGCTTCTGAAAATAAAAGATCCTGCTAGGGGTATGTTGAAAAATATGTCTCAATATCTAACCGAATGGAGGAGTCGTCATTTGTGATCCAGTCAGAAATATACTGTATATATATATATATTTATTTTTTAAAGAGAGTACTTTTYTATTTTTAATGGGATTATGGCTCCCTCTAATGTTCCACTTAAATAAACACAGTCTGTTATCTGTCATTGTACTTTGACCAATCAATATGGTCAAAGTGAGATGCAGTGCCTTAGGCCGCAGCGCCACTCGGGAGCCCTACAGGGGTGGTGGWTTTGGTCGAGTTCTTAGTAGTTCTGCCGGGAATGTTGTCAGAAACTTTTGACATATCCGTCAAGACTCATTGTAGAGTAACTTATTTTGCAAATTGTACTACTTTTTCAAGCTAAGAAATTAATATAAAGAGATAAATTAACTAATGCCACGGGAGCTTGCTGAAACACGGTGTTTACTCTAACCAAAAGGGTTTTTAGAGTCGTGGCCATTTCAAAAACCCAAACAATGCATTTGGGGCAGCAGTGACCTCCAAGAGCATTTATTGCAGTGCAGAACCGAGAGCCACTTGATTTTAGGTCTGTCTGGCCGGATCATACCCGGTCTGATTAGCATCATTTGCCGATGGGGGCGCATCATATGTGTGCCAGGCATCATCTGCATGTGGCCCATTGGTGTTCGCATACCTGGACCTACAGGACAGCAAACATCACAGATATCTTAACTGGTTTCACTTGTTATTCACATTAGATCCTAATCATGGTYGAGTATACATGTCCCTTATGAATCCATTCTATCAAATCTTGGTGAAAAATACATCTCAAAGTTATGACCTTGACCATGCATGAACTACTGTATTTTGTTCAATGAAGATATTGGTGATCAGCAGTAGATACATTTTGTAAAYGCAGGTGAGAACTTGTAGATCTTTAATCTAATTCCTATCAAAAATATATTTACATCAACAATATATAATTTAAGTGTTGGGGCAACAATCTTACCTCCAGGCATCATYCCATGTGGTGGGGGGGCCCTCATTTGCATCATAGGGGGACCATGACCACCCATATGGGGCCCAGGTACTGGTAGCATGCCTGGGCGTGGAGGGCCACCTGGGGTTCACAAATCACAGGTTTATTGCTGCGTTCATAACCAAGTGGGAAGGGGGTAATTAACAGTTGTGAAGTCATAAAAAACAGTTGAATGCTTTCACGGTGAAATGGTTGAGAAACACAAATTGGCTAATGGCAAACAAGCTTTGTCAACCATAAACTAAAACAACAGCTATCATGCTTATAAACAAATTATAGTGTTCAAAAACAATATCAATAGATTGCTTTTTATAAATAATGTTTTGTTGTTGCATTTAACTGCTGAAAATTGTTATCAAAGTCATTTATTTAGTAGGTGATATCAGAGTTCAGCATTTAAGAGAAGTCAGAGCTCAGGGATCCCACTAGTAATTATGAGCTGGAGGGGCGTTTCCCAGTCTCATGCTCATTTTTACAATAGTAGGAGATGTTATGAACGCTGCAAAAGCTCAGTCCCCAACACACCAAGTTATCAGTATAGGGCCGGCATTATTGGCGGGCCTTAGGGGGCCTGGCCCACCGTACCGTACCTCCCTGCCCATCCAAATAAAACATTTMAATATTGATCATTCATTTGACCGAGACGCAAGCCAAAATAATGACACATCAATCCTAGATTAAGCATCTGAGCGAGAAAAACAGTGCTCCTCTGTCTCAGTATGTGTAGCCCATTAATCTGATGCTGTCTGGCCAAAAGGAGTAAGGCATGTCATACTCTTTTTTGCCAGACAGCATCAGATACATGGGTGACATATAGTAAGACAGAGGGACGCTGTTTCGCTCGCTTGAATGCTTTCTCCAGTGAAATTGTTTCAGTCACTTACAAATTCAAGGGAAGTTGGCGGGTGCACAGTGCACTGTTCGGATGCTGGAATTRTTTTGGACGAACGTGCGAAGTTAACCTACTTTTTGAAGATATTTTTTTGACAAGCTGATGAAAACATAACGGACTAGGGAACCAGTGAACGGACTAGGCGGGATCTTCCCCGATTGGAAGGCATCCGCTGAGGAGGAAAACACAAGGCAACATGTTAACCTATTGTAGCGACCCAATACCTAAACAAACAACACCTAGGGCTAAGGTGTTGGGTTGACAGTGGCTGGAACCTGGTTTGAGTCCCGGTCAAGGCTACCCCTCAATTCACTACATTGGTGTGAAACGTGGGATGGTGCCAGTGAGGCCATCGGAGAGGCGTTTGTTAAAGTGAAGGTCTTGGCATAAAGAAGCGTGAGAATTCAAAGGAAGGGGGTAGTGTCGCGACCTTAAAAGAGGTTGGGATCTCTTTGTGTAAAAGAGGTTGGGATCTCTGTCCTTGATGATTAGTGCGTAAGGGCTAAGGTGTTGGGCTGACAGTCGCTGGACTGTTCAAGTTCAAATCCTGGTCAGGGCTACCCCTGAATTCACTACATTATTCACACTATATGATTATTATGGGTGTGTGGGGCTTGTGAATGTTTTGTATCTGCACAAGCTGTTGCTAATAAACAAAACTGCATAGAATCTGCTGAATGTTTAGCTATCCCCCTTCATATGTGCTTGCTTGTTTTCAGGGTTGGGGAGTAACGGATTACATGTAATCTGTTACACGTAAGGGATTACAAAAAACGGTAATTGTAATTCGTTACGTTACCAGCAAAAATATTGTAATCAGATTACAGATACTTTTGAAAAACTAGATGATTATTTAGAGGATTACTTTTAAATTCAGAAAGGATGTTTGCAAAAAAGAATCTGACACTTCTCTGTTTTCTCAGACATTCAAATCAGCATTGAAAAAAGACACAAATTTAAGTGAGTCTGACCACAAGTCAAAGACCACAATGATGACACACCAAATGKGTTTGATGGATCGCGGGAAAAGAGCAGAGCTGTGTTTGAATACTCATGAAAACTGCACTAACCATACTATTTGTGACGTGAATTGAGTATATAGTATGCTTATTGGTCATAGTATGGATATAGTTAGTATGCCAAAAGTTCCGGGATGTCGTACTAAATTCGCCAAAATATGAAGTATGCACGCAGAGGACACTATTTCCATACTTCAGGGCCCATAATGCAATACTTCAGGAAATGGGTGTGGCTTCACATTGTTTCCAGATTTGAAGAAAATGGCGGAAAATATGCAGAGAGCGGATACAAATTCACTGCTTAAACTAATTATGACAAATGTTAAGAAAATGTTGAGCAATATAATAAAGTAATAACTTTTCAAATAAGTTACTTCACACGTTCTAATGGCTGACAATTTGTTAGCTATGCTGTCCTTACGAACCACATAGCGTATCATTACAGCAGTATGTACCGGTATGTTGTTAGTTAGCTACCTAACGTTAGTTGGCTACTTATACATCAAACTTGCCAGTATATTAAATATAGGCTATCTACCCAATGTTTATTGACTTGATTATTCCCGTCATTCTTAGCTTAGCTAAATGGTATAGTCATTGTGCGTTCTGTCTACTCCAATTTCAGAGCACTTTCACTGCAGCATAATGAATTTACCAGCACTCAACACCTGTTGAATATGGCCGGTGTCAGTAAACCTCTAATCAAATTGTTGCCAGCAGCACAGTTACAGTCACCAACGCTCTGGATAACAGGAAAACTGCCTAACCAGCTCTGCTAGGGCGAGTAAAATGGTCAGAGTGGTCTCATTTGTGTCTGTAAGTAGCTGGCAAGCTAGCCAATGTTAGCTTGGGTGCTTGACTGCCGTTGTAAGGTCAGAATGCTCAAACAAACCCTACTTCTCGGCCTGAGCGTCCAGTGTGCACTCCGAGAGCGAAACGMTCTGAATTTACAAATGGACAATCTGACAACGTTCTGAATCTACGAGCGCACTMTGGCACTCCATATTGAATTTAAGAAGTGCCTTGGTCCTCCTTTCTTTTTGATGACTAATTCACCACTTATACCAAAGAGCACCTTCTGTCTACCAAAATGTACTATTGTGTACCTTAGTAGCGCTTCCCTTCCTCCTCTTTCTAACACACCCGAATGTCTAACTAGTAATTTGTTATGCTAACTAGCTAGCAAGAGGTCGCATAGCAACAGCATCAACTTCCGGTAGACAGGTGAAGAGCTAGTACGCTCAACTGAAAGCATACTGTTCATTTATAGTAAGTAAAATTAACTAATTGTATATAGTATGTAGTATATACTCATTAAGTATGTTGTATACAGTATGTTAGTACGGGTATTCGAACATAGCTCAGGAATAGGCTTTTGTAGGCTACAGTCCAAGCTATGTCTTCCAATGGTGTGACTGCTGTCGGCATCCAAAGATTATCCAACTTGAATAAACACTTGGAGGTACGAATGACAGCAGTTGTGTAGTCTACGGCGCTACGGATATCACTTATTATTGATATCTACATAGCGCATTGATGTGAATCCCACTGCTGCTCTCTCATTTAGTTATTGCGGCTTACGGATTGTGGTTGTTGTGGATAGCTGTTCACAAATGTAAATGTGTATTTGAACCGAATAATGGTTGAATTCAAGAAGTTTAAGCTGCCTATCAATCATTGTTTTTCAAACCAGTGGACAGCCAGTGAAAAATGCGTTCTGGCAACAGCTGCATAGTGCGGATCCCATCCTATGGAATAAAAGTGGGGCTTTTATTGCTCAATCTAATTCATGCTGATAAAATAAATAAATCCATAGGCCGAATGGACACATGCTCAAACTCGCACACTTTTGATAGACTTAAAGRGGYMATCTGTAGTTGCTACATCCATTTTGGACGTTTAAATTATATCTATTAATGTAAAGATATAATTTAATTGTATTATATGTAATAGAAAGCGATGGGTTAGAAGAAGCCTACATAAAAAAAAACATAAAGTAAAATGTAACATCCATATATGGCCAGCTATATAAACATTAACATTTACTTATCCTGCAATAGATGTCGTTCAATTGGTAACATACATTTTACTCTTCTTCTAATGCCTCTTAAAGGGAAAGTAATCTAAAAGTAACTGAATGTAATCAGATTAAGTTACTGAGTTTGGGTAATCCAAAAGTTACGTTACTAATAACAATTTTGGACAGGTAACTAGTAACGGATTACATTTAAAAAGTAACCTACCCAACCCTGCTTTTTGTATCGATGAGGCTCTGTGCCTGCTCCTCCATCCATTTCTGGTAGTAGTCTTTCACATTCTCTTTATGTTTTCATCCGCTGCAGTAGGTCTTTCTCACCGATGTTGGCCCCCAGGTTGACCTTGGCAATGGAGGAAAAGGGATTACCTTGACTATTTCAATGACGATCAAAGAGCACAACCAAGGCCAGACAGAAGGGTGGTTATAGTCAAGAGCAACCCACTGAAGGATTTGAATTAAATTCATTTCTGTGACCGTTTCGGTATGTACAAAGAAAATGTAGTTGACATATGTTTGCTTGAGCCAAGGCTTTAATCTGACTCTCTTCTGGGAAAACCCATCATTCCTTCCGTACAAGTACTGATTACCTTTTTTTGGCATCTGGAACCTTCCATTGTGAAACAGGAGATTTGTGTGGTGTAAGTGAACCGACTATATGCAGAATACTCCACAAAGTCTGCAATGCTATATGTGAACTGAAATACAATTACATAAAGGTCCCTGATGCTGCTGCCCAAGCCAACAATAAGGTTCTATGAATACGGGAATGCCATATTCTCATCAAGTGTCCCTCTACAGCAGATGCTGAGGAGTACAGGAATCTTAAAAACTGGTTCTCAATAAATGTACAAAGTGTGTGCACTCCCAGTGTGCAATTCTCCAACATCGAGGCAAGTTGTAAAGGTGCAACTCATGACTCAAGGATTTTCCAAAACTTCTCTTTGTATGCTCGGCTTGAAGGAGGACAACATAGGGGAATCATACTTGGTGACAGTGGGTATGCACAGACAAACCTCTTGTTCACCCGCTATCTTCATGCAATAGGACCTGAGCAACAATGGTACAACCAAGCTCATATCTGCACCAGAGGTGTAGTGGAGTGGATGTTTGGTGTATAGAGGAGTCGTTTCTAGGGTCTCAGAAACACATTGCGCTTTCAATAAAGAAATTGCTGAATTGTCACGATTGCAACAGCAGTGTGTCACAATGACCTCAAACAGCATGGCTGCCCAGATCCTTGCATTGAAGATGAGGATGACCCAGATGATCCCATGGTTGAGGCAGACAATGACAGAAATTGACTAGCCCGCTGAGATGCTTTGGCTATGCAGCACTTCTCACAACAAAGATAGCTCAAGTGATTGAAGCAAACAATAGCCCTGGATTGGTAACAAAAATGTTTTTAATTCACAAATGGAATTATCGGGACCGCGAACTGGTGCTGGTTCGAGAAGAACATTGGTACTGCTGCTGCTTCATGTTTCTCTCCTCCTCCTTCATAGACAATTCAACATGAAGAACATTGGTACTGCTGCTGCTTCATGTTTCTCTCCTCCTTCATAGACAGCTCAACATGAAGGATGTGCATCTTCATATCATGCTTCTTTTAAATACATTAGTTGCTCCCATGAAATTCCATGGCCAGTTTCTTATGCATGCTCAGCCTCTTTGTCTTTGTCCTTCGGTCCGGATTAGTGGCACAATCTTCCCTCCTGGCTGCTGCAGATGTAGCGGGCTGACCTCCATCCTGTAGCGGGCCTACCTCCATCCTGTAGCGGGCCTACCTTCATCCTGTAGCGGGCTGACCTTCATCCTATAGCGGGCTGAACTTCAAGTCCCCTCCAAGCTATGGTGATCATCTGCCTCTAGAAAATGATTACATTGCTGCATTTGACAACATTATTTCATTTTTATTTTGAGATTGCAATATATTATTGACAACATTACATATTCCCTGCAGTCCGGGGACACATGTTGAATGAAAGTGTCCTACCAAATGAGGTTTGGAATGGTCCCCCATCTGAATTGTCCAAATGGTTATCATCAGGGATACCTTCCAGGGGTTGCTRGCTATCAACGATCCCGGTCAACTAGTCCCCCAGCTCATCTGTCTCTGGTCTTACCAGTCTTTAAACACTCCCTACGAGCAACAGCATTTGTCTTCTTTAAGTAGATTTTTGTTTTTCCACAGGACCTTAGAAAGACAAGAAAATATAGAAATTATATTAGAAATGTTGTATAAGAGGTCCTCCCGAATGGAGTGGTCTGCATTGCAGCKAGCATTGGGTTCGAGTCCAGGCTCTGTCACAGCCGGCTGTGACCGGGAGACCCATGGGGCGGCGCACAATTGGCCCAGCGTCATCCGGGTTAGCGAAGGGTTTGGCCGGCAGGGATGTCCTTGTCCCATTGCGGACTAGCGACTCCTGTGGCAGACCGGGTGTAGTGCACACCGACACGGTTGCCAGGTGTACAGTGTTTCCCCCGACACATTGGTGCGGCTGGCTTCCAGATTAAGTGGGCATTGTGTCCAATTTGTAAGTCGCTCTGGATAAGAGCGTCTGCTAAATGACTTAAATGTAATGTAAATGTGTCAAGAAGTAGTGCAGCTTGGCTTGGTTAGGTTGTGTTTCGGAGGACACGCGACCTTCGCCTCTCCCGAGTCTGTACGGGGGTTGCAGCGATGACACAAGACTGTAACTACTAATTGGATACTGTGAAAAAGGGGAAGAATTATTTAATATTGTTTGTGTTACATTTATATCACACAAGTGCATTTAGGCCCCACTGTGTTGTGTTACAAAAGAAAACTAACATTTCAAAGTGGCCCACTTGATTTGTGAAAGTGGGCCAACGACACAATACGGTCCTGCTTTAAATGAGTTGCAACTTATAAAGGCTTCATAAACACTACATAAATGTGATACAAATCATCTATAACTGTATGTCATGCTTTATGAAGGGTTCATAAATGTGGCATAACTATGTGACATAACCACCTATGTCAAATATGACATAAACCTTTGCTTTATTAAAGGTGGCATAGCCAACTTCTTTCCCTCCTGGGTGAACAGTCAATATTGGACCTGACCTCAACCTTCCCTAAAATGCTGTGCTGCAGGATGACACACAGTCTAAAGTGCAGTCATGCACAGCAAAAAAACGTTGGTAGGRCCTTTTAAAATCCGTATTTGTTTTTATTGTTGCCTACTTTTTTCCCCCCCCAAATTCCGTTTTCTCTGTAATTTTTTTCTCCAGGTTTTGAGTTGTTTTTACACAGAATATTTATAGAAAAACAACAACATTTGATTTTCTGTGTTCACAAAAGTGCTTAAACCCCATCAGGGGATGACTTTTGAGGTCTGGGGGAAAAAACTAAGCTACTTAGATAGTAGATAGTAGTTGCCCTTTAATTCAGTGAGTATGCCCTGCCCKGTTGTTTGGTTAGCGGGTTTTCTGTAGTGCAGTAAGCCATATGTGATGATTATGTATTCAATATTCAAAGCCCTATGAAATGACACCATATATACATTCTAGAGACCCTACTGAGTATTCCCTACAATACTTTTACTGCGGCACCCAGAATAGTTATTGCTTTAAGCAGTGGAGTGTAGTCATGGTTGCCAAGGGAAGACAGGCTTCCCTAAATATTTGACCAATAAAAAAATTCTAATTAATTTTACTTTCGACACTGTGTTTTCATAATTTCCGTCGATTCGCAAGTGGCTGAATCTCACAGGAAAAATCTTCAGAGCGCTCCTCAGTATGTGTTGCCAATCTATCTGATGCTGCCTGGAACAAAAGAGTATGACATGTTGCTACTGTATTATTTCATTGATTGATGCCAGCAAGCATTTGGCCTCCCTTGATATTGTTATTTATATTTTTGTTAGCCAATCAGCATTAAGCTGAGCTCAACTGTGGATTGTCCTAGCGCAGCAAAATGACCCCCAAGTGAAGCCAGTTTGGATTTGGCTTCACACCAATCAAATCACATCCTAATCAAAACGTCATCATTGTCAGGAAAACCTGTCTGTTTCTGGTCTGCTTATGTTGATGTCCTGCAGTAGCTAGCTTGCTAAATCGGCCATGGATGGAGATGTGGATTTGGACTTGTGGTTTTGACTTAATTCTCTGTACAGGTCAATGATTATGACGGTGATTCTGATCTAACCATAAATCCATATATTGTGCCACTGGCCTGAGACGTTTGAAATTCAATATGTAGCCTGGATTTAGCCTAGTAGGCTCACGCAAACTAGCTAGCTAACTTGGCTGATTCATTGTTGCCCATGCGAGGAAGTCAGGCTAGCAAGTATTTTAGCTAGGTAGCCTAAGAAAACTAAAACTAAAAGAGTACAGAGCCATAGACCGTTTTGCCAACATGAAGGAGAGTAGGATGGCATTGGTGTTCAACTAGTCTACATCTAGGGTGAGTCCAAAAAATGCACAAACACATACACACATACACACATACAGAAATCAGTACCATGGACAGCCACATGATATTCACCAACATTGATTGGAATAAATCGTTTTTGGTTTCTTTACGTTTGTTTTCAATGTATTAAACTAAGCATATATAGCCTTGTGATTTGATGATGTTAAAAAGTTTAAGTAGAAATGGTGCTGGAATAGTCCTCCTGTTGTCTTTGTGCTGACTTGCGGTAACTCTGTGGTTCTAAATCATTAGTTGCTTACTAAACTGTCAAACATTAACTTGCTTGACCATGCTGCAGGTCATATACTGTCGGTACATGCAATATTTGCTTTGTATACAGATGTTGCTCTCCGGTTTTGTGATGAAACAAACTATGTGTAGTTGAATTATTCCGCCACTGTGTGACTGTTGTCTTTTTGTTGTCACGGCTTTATTAACCTTTATTTATTGTAATTTAAAATAGTTTGTAGTAGTTGAGTGTTTAGTTAGATTATATACTGTAGCTGTCACGCCCTGACCATAGAGAGCCATTGTTTCTCTATGGTGAAGTGGGTCAGGGCGTGACTGGGGGTGATCTAGTTTATTTATTTCTATGTGGTGTTCTAGTTTATTTTCTATGTTGGTGATTTGTATGATTCCCAATTAGAGGCAGCTGGTAATCGTTGTCTCTAATTGGGGATCATATTTAAGTAGCTGTTTTTCCCACCTGTGTTTATGGGATATTTGTTTTGAGTTAGTGCACGTAGCAACTCTGTAGTCACGGTTCGTTGTTAGTTTATTGTTTATTTGTTTTTTGTCTTTGCTTAGTTTCACTTTCTAATAAATAATGTGGAACTCAACATCTGCTGCGCCTTGGTCCGACATTTATTCCAGCGAACGTGACAGTAGCTATCTCAATCATTATTTTAAATAATATCGGTGACTTCACAGCAATGGCTAGCTAGCACAAATGTAGCTAGCTAGCAGGCTCAGCTAAATAAAAATCCCCCTATATACAGCCACGTCTCATAGTCACGTCATGAAATTTGTAAATGAAAGAGGAATATAATAATACGAATTGAATGCAGTTTCCACATCTCCCCATTTAGTTGCTGGCACCGCACAGAAATGCCTTATCCAGATAGTGTGACAAAGGCATTTCTTAACAGACCTAACTTTCTTTGTTGTTACTTTTAAGGTTGGAGCCAACATGCTGTACCTCCAGCAGGCAGAAAGGCAATAACCATTCATCTGTCAGCTTGGGGTCAAGCTACACTATTCACAGCCCTGTGTAATGTTCAATGTAATGAAATTGCTGGACTTTTTGAAACTTCATGTATTTGTATTGTTTTAAAAATGTAAAAATAAAAGGAAACGTATGGTTTAAACATGTCTTTAATATGTATTTGTTTTAGCTGTTAATGATAATTCCCTAATTGTTAATACATTTGTGTTTTCATCATTAGGCCTTTATGTACGTGTTAGGAATTACTGACTTTATAGTGAGTACAGCATCATATGATATGTGACTCGTTTCAGGAAACTAGGCGTATGTCGAAGCGTCACTACTTCACGGGAGAGCCATTTGAAAGTAAACTTTTTTTAAATCAAAATGCGTTTTTTGTCAGAAATGCCTTCTGGAATATGTGAATTGTCATGTGCCTTAATAACAAAATGGTATGCCATCTGTAAATACGAATACAATTGTTAAAYTACGAGCCTAGTTGCTTTAGCCACAGAAAAAGCCAGCAACCTTCCCGCTAGTCATGATTGGCTGAGATAATGAGTGGGCTGGACTTGTCGAGAGATGAGTTCGGATTGTTCTGCCATGTAGAGTGCTTCTGTCTATTTGAGCTGGTCAGTATGTTTAGGTAATCCTGTCTAACGCGGCTTAATTTTTTTATTATTGCGTAGTAGAACTGCGTAAGTGTTGCTCTCCACGTTCTGGAGGACCGAGTTTTGAAATCAGTTGAATTAGAGTATGATAGCTAAGGAGATGGAGAAAACACCTGCCTGGATTACATCTTCAAACTAAGAGCAACCATGACATCCATAACAGAGAGGGAGAAGCGTCCATCCACGTATATGGGTAAGATAGTCTAGCTAGCTACATTTTCAGATATTACACGTTTATAATTTTGTCAGAAAGTYATTTTCATTTCAAGTTAAAGTGTACTGTTAGCTAGCTAGCTAATGTTAGCTGGCTGGCTCGCTAATTAACGTTACATGTATGAACTGTGTAGTAATATTATTCGTATCTCAGAGCCTTTTGCTTTGCTAGTTATAGACTAATGTTATCTAGCTAACATTGAACCTGGTTGGTTAGCTACCTGCAGATTCATGCAGAGTAATAACGTTGTGAGTTGGGATTATGGTTAATTGTTTAGTTAGCTAGCTACATGTCTTAACAAAAGACTCCACTATGCAAGTATCAATTTCAATAGAATGTTCATGATGTCATTGCGACAGCTGTTGATAGACGTAGCTGGTAAATTCTCTCTGGCTATCTACCTAGATTTCAGAGCAATCTCGCCTGAGTGTGCCCGAGCGCAGAATAACTGATGAATTTACGAACGCTCAACACCCGTTGAATATGGCCGGTGTCAGTTAACGTTGGCCAAAAAGCATAAATTGTTGCCAGCAGCACAGTTGCAGTCACCAACGCTCTGGATAACATAAAAACAGCCTAACCAGCTCTGCTAGGTCGAGTAAAATGGTCAGTGAGCTGTTCTCTCATTTGTCTCTGGAAGTAGCTAGCATGTTAGCTTGGGTGCTTGGCTGCTGTTGTTAGGACAGAATGCTCGGATCAACCCTTAAAGAGATGGGTGGGGCTAAAGCTTAAGAAGGTGTGAACGATGCTGAATGTGTGTAGACAAAGAAGAGCTCTCCAGTAGGTCTACCAAGACATTCAAAGGCCATTTTCTCAAAAGTGAGGTTACCAGTTTATCAACTTTCAAAGCAGAATTCCTTTCTCATTGTTCTTCAACTGTAGTGTATGATATACTATTTTCTAGCTCGGAGTCTCTACTTTTATCCAATGTAAAAAACACAATTTCAAATGTTGCTACATAAGACCGAATCGATCCGGTCGGTCACATATAAGGCATTTATGTATGTGTTATGAATGACCAAAGGTGTCTGACTTCATAGTAAATACAGCGTCATATGATACAAGGCATTTATGTATGCGTTGTAAATTACTAAAGGGGTCTAACTTAAGATTAAATACAGAGTCATGTGATATGGACTAAGTATTACAGGATACTACATAAAGTGTGAATAAATAGGTTATTAACGTTCTGCGGATTTATGAAGGTTCTCTCATGATCCACAGGTTACTGTAGGGTGTGAGGTATTTAAATAGGTTGATGGACCTGCAAAGTTTGTGTGTGTGTGCGTCAAAACCTGAAAATTAAAGGCTGGCGAGTCATGTGTAAGGCACGTATCACCCGTAAGGTAAGTAGCTTGCATAGCTTTTTTGTATCTGTGGGATACAAAAAAGCAGGTTAACCAAGTTACTGAAATCCAAATAATATAGCTGTGCCATGGACCAGAGCTAACTATATTGAAAAATATATATAAACGCAACGTGTAAAGTGTTTCATGAGCTGAAATAAATGATCCCAGAGGAGGAGTATTTCTGTCTGAAATAAATCCCTTTTGTGGTGAAAAACTGACTGGGTTTGGCTCCCAAGTGGCTGGGGCTAAGCCCTCCCATAGCTGTGCCACTGCCCAGTCATGTGAAATCCATAAATTACGGCCTAATGAATTTATTTCAATTGACTGATTTCATTCTATGAACTGTAACTCAGTAAAATCTTTGAAATTGTTGCATGTTGCGTTTATATTTTGTTTAGTATAGTAACTACAAAAAGACGGATGAATAGCATTAATTGAATGACCTAATCTGTTTTATCATTAACTAAAGAAAAGCCAATGAAAATAATAATTCGAATAGCAACAGGTGACGTAAACAAAAGTCCACACATAGAGATCCTATTAAATTAATTATTTTAATTCCTAATTCTAGTCCACACACCGTGACGAAAGGTGACGTTCGATTGCACAGACGTCCAACGTTGTCCCTCCCGCCGCCATGCGTATTACGCTTGTTGTTGTTGAACTGGTTGTTATGACTGGACAAGGCCTCGGACTAAATTAGGAGAGAACCCCTCGTCGCTGCCACGGGAGACCTGCCAATGGAGGGCATGGACATAGACCTGGACCCGGAGTTCGTTCAGAAATTCAACTGCATGGGCACCACTGACAAGGACGTCCTCATCTCAGAGTTCCAAAGACTGCTGGGGTTCCAGGTCAACCCGGCAGGATGCGCTTTCTTCCTTGACATGAGCAACTGGTGAGTTCGGGGATGTGGGGCCTAGCTTGTATAGGAGCTAGCTAGGTACATTTTGAGTAGTCCCTGAGGCTCTCTTTTTCTCTTGCATGTATAGCTTCTTGTGTCGATATTTTGCACGGACTGTCATTGCTGCTAGGACATAGCTATGTGAAACTGTAGCTAACGCGAGATACATTGTAACAGATGACCAGTGACTAACTAAGTCTAGCTACCTTTGCTAAAAACAAAAGGACGTATTGCAACATAAATATTCACCATAACTAACCTGACCAGATTTGTTAATTGTGTAACGTTAGCTAGCTAACATTAGTTGTAAGCGTGTGAACTAGTTGTGGTCTAGATATACCGCTAATGTTAAAGCTTGCGCCATGGGGCTCTAGGCGTACATTTTATATCACCTAACAAGTGTTTGTGATATGATGACGTCATTTAATCGGTAGTGAGCTAAACTAGGCTAGTGATCAAGACTTTATCACTGAACAAAATAAAACAATCCTGATAAATGACCTCGACTCATTCTTGCAAGGGAAAATCATTATCAGCAAGATATACTTTTAATTTTTCCCCCTTCTTTTAAATGTTCTTGTTCTGGAGTAGTTTCAGGAACTGGATCAGGTTTGAATAGTTGCTAATTAAACATGGCATTGATTCACCCACTCTTCTAAATGCCTTTTGCCATTACAATAGGAATCTACAGGCAGCCATCGGTGCCTATTATGATGTTGAGAGTCCCAGCATTAACACACCAGCCATGTCCTTTGTGGAGGATGTGACGATTGGTGAGGGAGAGTCTGTTCCCCCCGACACACCGTTCACAAAGACCTGGAGGATACAGAACACAGGTGGGGTTACCTTTCAGACATCTACATCATATCACCATACCTATGATTCATCAATGTAATGTCACACAAGAAGAAAAACCTTCACTGCAATGTAAGACCCGGAAACCACTGGCCTGTAAACGTGTGTAATCTCTTTGTCTTTCTCTTTCACAGGTGCAGATTCCTGGCTACCTGGGGTATGTCTGAAGTACATTGGAGGGGACCAGTTTGGCCACGTCAACATAGTGATAGTGCGCTGTCTAGAACCCCAGGAGATCTCAGACGTCAGTGTGCAGATGCGTAGCCCTGCAGCGCCCGGCATGTACCAGGGCCAATGGAGGATGTGCACACCCACAGGGCTGTTTTATGGAGGTAGGTCCAAATGGCGCAGACACACTGTTTTGTGGACAATATGTTTTATAAGGGTGTAACCAAGTCTAGAAATTATCCACACATGTTAACCTTTGCATGTTTGTGGCAGGTTAGCGTTTATCGACATGGATCTTGTTCTGGAGGCAGCTCTGCCGAGTGGTCAGTAGCTGGCACTGCCACAAAGTCATAAAATCTGATTTTATCCCTAGCCTTAACCACACTGCTAACCCTAATGCCTAACCTTTTAATTAAGACCAAAAAGTTAATGTTTCTTTTCATGAATTTTTACAATATAGCCAATTTTGACTTTTGGCCCATCTAGCAGAAACAGCTCAGTTCTGCCTAAAGGGCAAGACTCATAACATTAAACATCAACCTGCATGTTTGTGTGCTGACTACAGGTCTTCACGGTTTCAACAGACCTGAAATTCTGAGATCCGACACGGGACCGTAGCGGGTCTGGGTCCTAAATTCTGACTTTTGTCCCAGATATTGGTGGGGTCTGATATAATTGCCACGGGTCTYGGGTATGTGCAATTAAAATGCATTTACTGACTGGACCCAATTGGACCTGTCCTAATTTTGTGTTTGTGTGATGAGAACTGGGAGCATGTTATCTGTGTCAGCCAATTGCAACTCAATAATACGTACAGCTTATGTCCAGCTGAAACTGGTTCCGGCTGCTTCCCTCGCATGCACCTGCTGCTGAGGAGAGAGCGAGAGAAGGGGCGAGTAAAAATAACCTTGGCCTAGGCTACAGTTGATTGCTAAGATGAAGTCCTTTTTCATTGAAGTAAAACGAAAGTTAGAGGAGAAAGAGTAGAGAGAAAAGAAGCCGACAAGGGGAATGTCCTCGGGGACAAATTTTTATATTGTAGTGGACAACGATAAGGACGCTGGCGTGGCCAAATGGACTGTGTGCATCTCGCTATTTAAGTTTGATGCAATTTTCGACCTTTTATTTATTTTGTATTTATCAATTGTTTAGTCATTATTGTTATTGTAAATCATTATTATTATTGTAGGCCTATTTAATCCTCTTAATCAGTTCTTTAAATAACCTATGCAAAAAGTGTTTTGTGTCATTTTGTTGATACATTTTCGTTGGCTAAATTAAGATCTAACAGTCTTTAATTTTGTCCTCCCTATTTAGTTCAAGGTTAAAAGTAGGCCTGTTAAAAGTAGGCCTAAAAAGTAGGCCCAAGGTAAAAAGTAGGCCTAAAATAAATAGCATTAGCGTATTGATGTCATTTCCTGGATTGGCCTACGGTAGGCAATTGACTTTTGTTTGTCATTAATTTCATCCGTCTATATAATAACCTGTTTTGTATTTCCCCTATAAACAATGACTTGACTKACTTTTGATATTACCCTAATAAAGTTAAGCAACTGTTTATTACTATTATTATTTATTGATTACTGAGCATTTTGGGTATTTAACTCCTATCACTACCACCAATGCTGTCTCCTGGACAGAACAAGTCACCCTTAATGCCTGGTGTGTGTCACTCTCTCTGTYCACACAGACGTCATCTGGGTGATCCTCAGCGTGGAGGTGGGTGGCCTTTTGGGCGTGACACAGCAGCTTTCCTGCTTCGAGACGGAGTTCAACACCCAGCCGCACCGCAACGTAGAGGGAGACTTCAACCCTTTTGCCTCGCCACAGAAGAGCAAACACGACGCCGGAGACGACAACAACTTCAAAGAGCCTGGAGGAGCCTGGGAGGGCAGGCAGGACGCCATCCAGCAAGATGAAAACGGACTGTCTCACAATGCTGTAAATAGAGCATCGAATGGGCTACAAAACAATCTATCAGTAGTGACTTACAGTCAGGTATGTATGAATGAATGAATGAACCAAAGTTAGCTTGCCTCGAAATAAGCTGATGTCCACTCCTCACTGTTGTTAAACATCGGGATACTTGTGGGAGCACAAGTTAAATTTTTGTGCCACGTTTGGATGTGTGTAAAAAGTGCTCTATACATGGCTGGCTTTGAAACTTCCGATTCAAAATGAAAAAATTGTTGTCACAAAAGAGTACAGTGTTAGAGGTTTTCCAGACGTTGCCACTACTGTACAGTTACAGTATGTGTGGAAAAATCACAATAGATCTCTGCTCTGAATTGTGGCACAGATAAATTCTTCTCCATCAGTATTGTTAATCAGTAATCTATGAAAATCATTGTTGTGATTTAGACACTGGTTAAATGTTACACATTTTTCCAGTGTTTACTGCACCCTCACCTGGCTCAAAAGTAAGTCTACCTGTCACCTTAGTGACCAGACACAACAGACAGACCTTCTAAAAATTCCACCATTCTCCTATGCAAAACAATAGTAGTAGAGGAAAATGTAACACCATGCTCCATCGTACCACATTATGCAGATGTAGAAAACACACGTAAGCTCTTTGGTATTCTATGCATCTGTGCAGTTCCTCTAAGGCAGGCGTTTCCAAACTTTTTCACTCAGACCCCACCCTTCCAGCATTGGGGAAGATCCCTGTGAGGGCCGCACTTAAAATTGGTTATATTTCCCCACMATAAAAATTACTCTCTCCATCGCTTTCGGATTTTTTGCTGCTCCCTGACTGTTAACGAGCTGGACAGAGTGAAGAGACTGTAAATGTAGCTCCGTTATCATTTCTACTCAGTTTCATCTATATTTTTTTGTACTTTTACCCATTTTTCTTCCCAATTGGTAGTTAGTCTTGTCCCATCACTGCAACTCCCCTACGGACTCGGGAGAGGCGAAGGTCAAGAGTCCTCCGAAACAGGACCCTGCCAAGCCACACTGCTTCTTGACACTCTGCTTGCTTAACCCGGAAGCCAGCCTCACCAATTTGTCGGAGGAAATACCATCCAGCTGGCGACTGAAGTCAGTTTGCAGGCTAGAGCGCGGTGGGACAAGGAAATCCTGGCCCACCAAACCCTCCCCTAACCCAGACGATGCTGGACCAATTGTACGCCGCCCGGTCACGGGCCTGCTGATACAGCCTGGGATCGAACCCGGGTCTGTAGTGACACCTCAAGCACTGCGATGCAGTGCCTTAGACCACTGCGCCACTCGGGAGGCCTAGTTTTAGTAATTTCAGTGTTGATTGAGATTGTGTGGCCCCCCCCCCAGAAAATGTGCTATTTTGTTTGCTCAAACCACCGAATTGAATGGGTTCATGGGCCGTATGTTTGACACCCCTGCTCTAAAGGTAGACTCTACGGGTTTCCCAGACCCATATTAAGCTTAATCCTGGACTAAAAAGCATTCTCAACTGAGATTCGCCATTGAAAGCACCTTGTAGTCCTAATCTGTTTCTGGGAAACTGGTCCTACGTGTCAGTTGGGGGTTTTCACTGAGCAATAACATCCACCATCTGCCCAGTTTATTCCCCTTTTATTAATTTACCTGTTTATGCGATAATAACCCTTTGTCAGTTCACAACCATATATACCTGTGCAATAGCCCTCTGAGCTGTGTGTGCCTGCTCTAAATCACCTCCTACTTCTGTCATAGCAATCCATTTTATTCCAGCCTTGTCAACTTACTGTCTATCTTTCTGAAAAATACAGCTGTGCTGTATGTAGGGGCCTGCCCCGTTCAGAATGGTGCTGTAACCTTACCGGCCTGTTACACCGGACGCGTAACTTTTGCTGAGTGAGATGTTCCTATTCATTTAGATTAAACCTGGGTGTAAGCACGCCGTCTCTGCGAGAGTCATGTACTGTTCAGCGTAGAATTGCGCTATGGCTCTATTTTCAAGATTGACAGGTAGCTCACACCCGAGAACAATAGGATATATAAAATATAGTTGTATTCGTCAAATGCACCGAATACAACTGGTGTAGACTACTGTGAAATGCTTGCTTACGAGCCCTTTCCAACGATGCCGAGTTAAAAAATATAAAAGTAACATGAGGAATAAAATGGAGCTATATACAGGGGAGTAGCAGTACCAGATCAATGTGCAGGGGTACGAGGTATTTGAGATAGAAATGTACAGGAAGGCAAGGTGAAGTGACTAGGAATCAGAATAGAAAATAATAATAATAATAATACGAGTAAAATAAAGAACAGTGCAGCAGCAGCAAATCATGTGTAAAAATGTGTGTATGTGTGTTTGTGTTGTGTTTGCGTATGTAGTGTGTGTGGGAGTGTCAATGTAGTGTGTGTAAGTGGTTTGTATACAGTGCATTCGGAAAGTATTCAGACCCCTTAACTCTTTCAACATGTTGTTACATTACAGACTTGTTTTAAAATTGATTAAATTGCCCTCCCCCATCAATCTATACACAATACCACATAATGACAGAGCAAAAACTGTTTTTTAGAAATGTTTGCAAAATAAAATGTATATAACATTTACATAAGTATTCAGACCCTTTACTCAGTACTTTGTTGAAGCACCTTTGAAGGCTATTACAACCTTGAGTTTACTTGGGTACGACGCTACAAGCTTGGCAAATCTGTATTTGGGGAGTTTCTCCCATTCTTCTCTGCAGATCTTCTCAAGCTCTGTCAGGTTGGATGKGCAGCGTCGCTGCACAGCTATTTTCAGGTCTCTCCAGAGATGTTCGATCAGGTTCAAGTCCAGGCTCTGGCTGGGCCACTCAAGGACATTCAGAGACTTGTCCCGAGGCCACTCCCGTGTTGTCTTGGCTGTGAGCTTAGGGTCGTTGTCCTGTTGGAATGTGAACCTTCGCTCCAGTCTGAGGTCCTGAGCAGGTTTTCACCAAGGATCTCTCTGTACATTGCTACGTTCATCTTTCCCTCAATCCTGACTAGTCTCCCAGTCCCTGCTGTTGAAAAACATCCTTACAGCATGAGGCTGCCACCACCATGCTTCATCATAGGTATGGTGCCAGGTTTTCTTCAGACATGACGCTTGGCATTCAGGCCAAATCTTGGTTTCATCAGAMCAGAGAATCTTGTTTCTCATGGTCTGAGAGTCCTTTAGGTGCCTTTTGGCAAACTCCAAGCAGGCTGTCGTGTGCCTTTTACTGAGAAGTGGCTTCCGTCTGGCCACTACCATAAAGGCCTGAATGGTGGAGTGCTGCACAGATGGTTGTCCTTCTGGAAGGTTCTCCCATCTCCACAGAGGAACTCTGGAGCTCTTCTACCCCGATGGCCCTTCYACCCCGATGGCTCAGTTTGACCGGGCAGTCAGCTCTAGGRAGATTATTGGTGGTTCCAAACTTTTTTCATTTATGAATGATTGAGGCTACTGTTCTTGGGGACCTTCAATGCTGCAGAAATGTTGTTACCCATCCCCAGATCTGTACCGACACAATCCTGTCTCGGAGCTCTACGGACAATTCCTTTGACCTCACTCTGACATGCACTTTCAACTGTGGGACCTTTATATAGACAGGTTTGTGCCTTTTCCAAATCAGGTTGAGTCAATTGAATTTACCACAGGTGGACTTCAGTCAAGTTGTAAAAACATCTCAAGGATGATCAATGGGCCTCCCGAGTGGCGCACAGTCTAAAGCACTGCATCGCAGTGCTAGAGGCGTCACTACAGACCCGGGTTCGATCCCGGGCTGTTTCTCAGCCGGCCGCGACCGGGAGATTCATCAGGTGACACACAATTGGCTCAGCATCGTCTGGGTTAGGGGAGGGTTTGGCCGGGTGGGTTGTCCTTGTCCCATCTCGCTCTAGCGACTCCTTGTGGCGGGCCGGGTGCATGCAAGCTGACTTCAGTCACCAGCTGTACAGTGTTTCCTCCGACAAATTGGTGCGGCTGGCTTCAGGGTTAAGCGGGCAGTGTGTCAAGAAGAAGTGCGGCTTGGCGGGGTGGTGTTTCGGAGGACGCATGGCTCTCGACCTTCGCCTCTGCCGAGTCCGTACAGGTGTTGCAGCGATGGGACAAGACTGTAACTACCAATTTGGATATCACGAAATTGGGGAGAAAAGGGATGATCAATGGAAACAGGATGTACCTGAGTYCAATTTCAAGTCTCATAGCAAAGGGTCTGAATACTTATGTAAATAAGTATTTTTTATAAAGTTGCAAAAATATCTTAAAACCTGTTTTCGTTTYGTCATTATTGTGTGTAGATTGAGGACATTTTTTAGAATCCATTTTAGAATAAGGCTGTAACGTAACAAAATGGGGGAAAGTGAAGGACTCTATAATTTGCGAATGCACTGTATATGCACTGTATATCTAGTGAGTGTGCGTAGGGTCAGTGAAGATATTTTGGGCACCCTTAATGGACTATTTAGCAGTCTTATGGCTTGGGGGTAGAAGCGGGCTCGGAGCTTGTTGGCCATGTCTCCGATATTGTTTGCCGGACGGTAGCAGAGTGAACAGTCTGACTTGGGTGGGTGGAGTCTTTTGGCATTTTTTTCGGGCCTTCCTCTGACACTGCCTGATATAGAGGTCCTGGATGGCAGGGAGCTCGGCCCCCAGTGAAGTACTGCGCTGTCCGCACCACCCTCAAGCGCTTTGCGGTCAAGGGCGGTGCATTTACCATATCAAGCTGTGATGCAGCCAGTCAAGATGCTCTCGACGATGCAGCTGTCAAACTTTTGGAGGATCCCAGGGCCCATACCAAATCTTTTCAGCCTCCGGGGGGGAAATAGGCGCTACCGTGCCCTCTTCACAACTGTGCAGATGTGTGGACCATGTTAGGTCCTTAGTGATGTGGACACCAAGGAACTTGAAGYTCTTGACCTGCTCCACAACAGCCCTATGGATGTGGATGGGGACGTGCTCTCCCGTCTTTTAACTATAGTCCACAAAGCTCCTTGGTCTTACTGGCGTTGAGGGAGAGGTTGTTGTCCTGGCACCACACTGCTAAGTCTCTGATCTCCTTCCTGTAGGCTGACTCATCGCCATCAGTCCYAGGGTCCCTAGCTTGGTGATGAGCCTGGAGGGGACTATGGTGTTGAACGCTGACCTGAAGTCTGAGTTATTTCCCCTCTTATCCAGGTGGGAGAGGGCAATGTAAAGTACAATTGAGATAACGTCATCTGTGGATCTGTTGGAGCAGTATGCGAATTGGAGTGGGTCTATGGTGTCTGGGATGATGGTGTTGATATCTGTCATGACCAGCCTTTCAAAGTACTTCATAATTACARATGTGAATGCTACAGAACGATAGTCATTTAGGCAGGTTACCTTGGAGGGGCTCAGAGATTGAGATGAACACAGTTGTTCATCGGGGGGGGGAGGATGTTGTAACTTTAATGGGTTACAGAGTTAATGTTTAAGTTAATTCATCGAGCTCTATCTAAAGATGTTTGTAATTGTATTAGAATTTGTGTGTTGGAGATTGAGAGAACTACATACATATTTTGTACTGGTTAGTATTGAATTAGGCTTTTGACTGCAAGTTCCAGAATGCCTTGCGACAGGAAGTAGAGAGACAACGCGCTAGTTAAGTGACAATTGACAGGTGATTATCCTGACACCTTTTGCGCTAGCAACTCATTATTCATTGTTCTGTAGAATCTAAAGTTTGTAAATGTAACATGAACAAGTATTATTACTAAAAGAAGCTTTCATATCAAACCCGACGTCCCGAGTCATTACTTTGAAGATAGTTATTCTATACGCTATGCTTACGCCAGCAAAAAGTTACACGTCCAGTGTAGCAGGTAAAATAATATACTATTTTCCCAATTCCCTAGTGTAGGTCCTATGTTAGAGAAAGTTTAGCTAGAAATGCAGTGTGTAGAACACATTTGATTGCCTGTCTCTTAGAATGGGGAATGTTCTTAGCGTTTCACCTCACTGAACTCCTATCATGCAAATAATAATAATAAAAAAAWATATATTTGCCACATGCTTTGTAAACAACAAGTATAGACTAACAGTGAAATACTTTCCAACAATGCAGAGAGAAAAATAGATAAATAACAGAAAGATAATAACTCGTAGAATACATTTACATTGTGTTGACTGTGTTCTGTCTCTCCCCTCAGGGTGTTCATGGACACTATCCGTTAGGCCAGAGTTAGACAGATGGAGACCCAGGCCAGGTGGTGCTGAACAGACCTGGGCATGCTGATGCTGACCTGCGGCAGGGGCACTGGAGAGGGGAGGGATACATATTTCATACAGACTCTAGACAACTCTCTCCCTTGGGCCCTACCCCATTCCACCAAAACACAAGCTACAGTGAGAACAAGGAGGCACCTATCCCAGTGAATACCCTACCAGCATTATCAGCACCCTCTCAAGATTGGCATGAGTGAATGCTACATAAAGAATGCTATCAATCCTAAGTTCTACTACATACATGTTTTATTATTATTTTTAGCTGTCAACACACCTCATTAGTGTAGTGTAGGCACTGCTGGTTGAGCTTAGCAAAAGGATGGATGTGTGTGAGCTTGAGCAAATGAAATGTGTGAGAAAAAGCCATCTAAAACTATTTTGCCTGTTGAGCTATTATTGTAGGATTTGAATCCATGTCTGTGTTTTCTGAATTGTGCATGTGTGCACGTGTATAGTTTCCTTTTGGATTTTACTAAACACAAAGTGGTGGATACAACTTTGGTAAAGAAGTTGTGGTGACCTATATATGTAGGCCAGGTAGGTTATGTATCTAAATAGATTAAACAAAATAATACTAATATAAAAAATTATAATTCTCCACAGGTGTTTCAGAAATTAGGATACAGGCCTGTGAATGAGTTGCCCCGTAAATAAGCCTTTGCTGTACTGTACTTACGACACAGATATGGATCATTCAGTGGTAAAGCTTGTTCTTTAGAGCCAGCAGATGGTGCTATTAACTAAACAACCAAACCAAATGGTCTCTGACACATCACGACAGACATTGAAAAATAGACTTCCCTTTCCCATCATAGGGAGAGGTATATAAATTCTGCGTTTGTGACTGCTCAAGCCATTGACAATATCAGCACCGTTTGTTTTGTTTCTGCAGTTTGCACGATGTCACTTCAGATGTTTACAAGTGGTGATTTTGATTTAGTTTCTGTATGCTGTCTGGATCTAGATATTATTGTCTGTTGTAATAGTATATATTCTCCTTGTTTTAGTTTTCTTCCAAACTTGACAACGTTGAGTCCCGTTTTGATTGTCAAATTAAGTAGAGTGGGTACATATGCTCAAAAGGACAGGTTCAACCCTGGAATTCATTAATTCCTCTGCGTCAAAGTGGAACGCTCTATTAAGAGATGTAGTCATATTAATTATTGTTTACAATTACATGGTATCAACCAAGTTAACATCATGTTATGCAATTTGTTTCCCATTTGGAATTATTTTAATTTATTTTATTTACCGTCACGTTCTTCAAGCAATGAAGATTTCTTCGCTTCCAATGTTTCACAATTTCCACAAGGTTATGAGTAAATGAAAAACAAGGAAATTGATGACAGTTGTTATTCATAGACTAAAGATCTTGTAGATGCTCATACAAGAGTCTTATCTTATGGTTTCTTCTGATGGAAAGTCCCTGTTTTCTTGTGGCTGTTGTGCTTTCACACCAGACTTTCATATTTCTGTATTTGTCAAGGGCATTATGTTAGTCCTCTGTGTTCACTGTTCTGCATTTTACTCTGAAACCAGAGAGTGTTTAATTCTTAGCTTTATTGCGTTTTTTTATTTTGGTGGTGGGGGTGCAGTTTTAAGCAAGGTGGTATTCATGAGAAGAGAAAATGTCAAATTAAAGCCTTTTTCCTATATGTATAAATGAACATTTGTATGATTAAATTAACACTGAAACAGAAAATGTGGCACCAGGTTTATTTTTTGATTGACTCAGTTTTGACTTATGCAACACACTGTTTGAAACATTGGTTAGCAGGTGACGGTAATGACTTCCTAGGAATCAGCCCCGTTTGGCAGGGAGACAACAGCAGAGTCATATGTCCTCTTTTTTTTTTTTTAACTAGTTAAGAACAAATTCTTATTTTCAATGACGGCCTAGGAACAGTGGGTTAACTGCCTTGTTCAGGGGCAGAACGACAGATTTTTACTTTGTCAGCTCAGGGATTCAATCTTGCAACCTTCCGGTTACTAGTCCAACACTAACCACTAGGATGAGGATGCGGTTCCCAAATGACAGAACAATGAGGTATTGGGTCCCCGAGAAAAACATTAATGTGGCATTACAAACAACTGCAAGTCTATTGGTGAGAAGTAAGCAGTAGTGGTGACAGAGGGGCTGCTTCCCACATTTATGGTTTGGCCGTTGGTTTATGGGACAGGTATGATGTTTCCTCACAGTGGGCTCTTCTATCCAGGGTTCAGTGTAGGCCATCTCACTTCTTCATCTTACTGTACACTGACTTAAGTGGTGTTATCACAATGACTAAAGTTCAGACATGCTCAAAAGCAATAAAAAAATCTAAAGGAAAATGTCCCACAGCACCCCCCAAATGAACACCTTTAACTTTCGTGAACCTTCACTTGTACTTTTGTACTACTTGCACTGACTTTGCTGATAGCTGCACCTTAAATCACATTGTATGTCATAAGAGCGGAAAATAAACTATATACAGTGCATACACATGTTAAAAAAAAWWAAAAAAAWWAAAACATTTTACAGTTGGCAAATGGTAGAAAAATTGACATTCATTAAACAACCCATCACTTGTTGCGGACTGACAATATGAACATTTCATCATAAGCATAATTCAAGAAATGTATAGTGCCTGAAAAGGAGAAAGAAATGTATAGTGCCTGAAAAGGAGAAACAACTTATTTATTCTGAAACAACCCCACTTAATGTTGGAGACAATAGAATACGTTGGATTTTTTAGGGACTAAAGTCTGTAGCCTGAAAGGACCAGACATGAGTGTGTAGGGGGGAGGGGCTGCTGGAAAGGGGAGAAATCAATGTCCTCATTGAAATAGGTGGTGCGTTTGAGAGTATGGATCCAGTATGTCAGTGCTGTAAAGTACTTAAGTAAAAATACTTTAAAGTACAACTTAAGTAGTTTTTTGGGAGTATCTGTAATTTACTATTTAAATTTTGGACAACTTTTACCACACTACATTCCAAAAGAAAAGTATCTACTTTTTACTCCATACATTATTCCTGACACCCATAAGTACTTGTTGCATTTTTAATGCTCATCAGGACAGTAAAATGGTCCAATTCACACACTTATCAAGATAACATCCCTGGTCATGCCTACTGCTTCTGAACTGGCGGACTCACTAAACACACATGCTTAGTTTCTAAACAATGTATGAATGTTAGAGGTGTGCCCCTGGCTATCTGTAAAAATTAAATTAAATGGTGCCACCTGTTTTACTTAATATAAGGAATTTAAAATGATTACATTTACTTTTGACATATTGATATATTTATAACCAAATACTTTCAGACTGGGTGTATTTTACTGGGTGACTTTCACTTTTACTTGAGTCATTTTCTATTAAGGTACAGTTGAAGTCGGAAGTCGGAACATACACCTTATAGGCTGACCACACCGCTCGCCTCGCGTGCGCGAGCATTGCAAAATAAATTTAGAAATCTATGTYATTCAATTATTGCACCCACACTGCTCGCGAGCGTCTGCATTGCCAAGGGCTAAAATAGAACTCCTTTCTATTTTTGACGCAGATCGCGCTGCAAGTCCTGCCTCTCCCATCTCCTCATTGGTTTATAGAAGCAGGTACCCACGTGCCATCTCCTCATTGGTTTTTACCCACGTGGGTGATTGAAAGACGAACTGTGTTGCCGGACAGTGTAGTAATACTATGAAAGTTTAAATGCCAATCACCAATTAAGTTCAAAGATGAAAAAGCCTGGAAGGAGGAAAGATGACTAGAAACGATTCGGTTGACCGTTTTATGTGTGGATTAATTGTCGGAGTAGAGGACCTTGTGCATATCAGGTAAAGTAACAACTCAATGTTTATATCCCAGGACAAATTAGCTAGCAACAGAAAGTTAACTAAATAGGACAAATTAGCTAGCAAGTGGAAGCTAACTAGCTAAATTGCCATAAATGTTTAATGCTTTTGGACCTGTTCCCAAATTAATGTAATTGTTTCAGAGTTTGCTTTGATRTGTTAACCTGCGTGTCGTGATCGCGTTTGGTGTAGGGGGACAAAATACATTTATGCACGATGGCGCACGCACGCAGCCGGTTTGGGTTCCGTGTTAGCCAAATACATTTAAACTCAGTTTTTCACAATTCCTGACATTTAGTCCTAGTAAAAATTCACTGTCTTAGGTCAGTTAGGATCAACACTTTATTTTAAGAATGTGAAATGTCAGAATAATAGTAGATAGAATTATTTATTTCAGCTTTTATTTCCTTCATCACATTCCCAGTGGTTCAGAAGTTTACATACACTCAATCAGTATTTGGTAGCATTGCCTTTAAATTGTTTAAAACCTCTTGAAGCTAGGGGGCAGAATTTTTATGTTTGGAAAAATAACGTTCCCATTGTAAGCTGCCTATTTCTCAGGTCCAGATGCTAGATTATGCATATAATTGACAGAGTAGGATAGAAACACTCTACAGTTTCCAAAACTGTCAAAATATTGTCTGTGAGTATAACAGAACGGATTTTACAGGCAAAAACCTGAGAAAATCCAACCCGGGAAAGTGACTTCTATTTGGAAAAATCCCTGTTCCATTGCCTGCCTATCCTCCATTTAAAGGGATATCAACCATATTCCTTTTCCTGTGGCTTCCTCAGGGTGTGAACAGACTTTAGATATAGTTTCAAGCTTTTATTTTGAAAAATGAGCGAGATTTATCAAWACGCGTCAGTGGATACACGGATGTCCCTCCATTAGTTGATGCGCTCGACACTGTTTGCTTTCTCTCCAGTATTGAATAGTTTACAGTCCGGTTGAAATATTATTGATTATTAATGTTAAAAACAACCTGAGGATTGATTATTAAAGACGTTTGACATGTTTTTACGACCTTTACGGATACTATATGGAATTTTCGTCAAGCCTTGATGACTTGCCTAAGGCTATGGAATACTGAACATAACGCTCCAAACAAATGGAGGTATTTTGATATAAAAAAATCTTTATCGAACAAAAGGAACATTTATTGTGTAACTGGCAGTCTCGTGAATGCAAACATCCGAAGATCATCAAAGGTAAGCAATTCATTTTATTGCTTTTCTGGCTTTCGTGACCAATCTACATGGCTGCTAGGTGTTCTTACTGTTTTGTCTAGTGATCGATAAACTCACAAACGCTTGGATTGCTTTCGCTGTAAAGCATATTTTCAAAATCTGACATGATAGGTGGATTAACAACCAGCTAAGCTGTGTTTTGGTATATTTCACTTGTGATTTCATGAAAATAAATATTTTTAGTATTTTTTTAAAATTTGGCGCTCTGCAATTCAGCGGTTGTTTACGAAAATGATCGCTCTAAAGGGATCCGTGCATCAAGAAGTTAACTTGGGTCAAACGTTTCAGGTAGCCTTCCACAAGCTACCCATAATAAGTTGGGTGAATTTTGGCCCATTCYTCCCGACAGAGCTAGTGTAACTGAGTCGGGTTTGTAGGTCTCCTTGCTCGCACACACTTTTTCAGTTCTGCCCACAAATGTTCTATGGGATTGAGTTCAGGGCTTTGTGATGGTCACTCCAATACCTTGACTTTGTTGTCCTTAAGCCATTTTGCCACAACTTGTAAGTATGCTTGGGGTCATTGTCCATTTGGAAGATCCATTTGCGACCAAGCTTAACTCCTGACTGATGTCTTGAGATGTTGCTCCAATATATCCACATAATTTCCTCCTCTATGATGCATTCTATTTTGTGAAGTGCACCAGTCCCTCCTGCAGCAAAGCACCCCCACTACATGATGCTGCCACCCCGTGCTTCACGGTTGGGATGGTGTTCTTCGGCTTGCAAGCATCCCCTTTTTCCTCCAAACATAACGATGGTCATTATGGCCAAACAGTTCTGTTTTTATTTCACAGACCAGAGGACAATTCTCCAAAAAGTGCGATCTTTGTCCCCATGTGCAGTTGCAAACCGTAGTCTGGCTTTTTTTGGTGGTTTTGGAGCAGATTCCTTGCTGTGCGGCCTTTCAGGTTATGTCGATATAGGACTCATTTTACTGTGGATATAGATACTTTTGTACCATCCTCCAGCATCTTCACAAGGTCCTTTGCTTGTTTCTGGATTGATTGCACTTTTCGCACCAAACGTTCATCTCTAGGAGACAGAACACGTCTCCTTTCCTGAGGCTATGGCGGCGCATGGGCCCATGGTGTTTATACTTGCGTACTATTGTTTGTACAGATGAACGTGGTACCTTCAGGCGTTTGGAAATTGCTCCCAAGGATGAACCAGACTTGTGGAGGTCTACAAAAAAATAATTGTCAAGCAAAAAGGCACTGAGTTTGAAGGTAGGCCTTGAAATACATCCACAGGTGCACCTCCAATTATCAATTGGGGCCGACCAATCAGCTGCTTGGGGAGAATTTCAGGAAGCCATCTCCTGAAACACACACTCAAATACAAACTACAACACAGAAACTGGGGAACGTAACATGCATCTAAAGCCATGACATCATTTTCTGGACTTTTCCATGTTGTTTAAAGGCACAGTCAACTTAACTCAACTTCTGACCCACTGGAATTGTGGTACAGTGAATTATAAGTGAAATAGTCTGTCTGTAAACAATTGTTGTAAAAATGACTTGTGTCATGCACAAAGTAGATGTCCTAACCGACTTGCCACAACTATAGTTTGTTAACAAGAAATTTGTGGAGTGGTTGAAAAACAAGTTTTAATGACTCCATCCTAAGTGTAGGTAAACTTCTGACTTCAACTGTGTCTTTACTTTTACTGAAGTATGACAATTGGGTACTTTTTCCACCACTGCAGTATGTCTCTCATAGCTTGAGGTGTTTGTCTGTCACCAGCCCTGGCATCTGAACAAATAACCTCAGGAATTCCCATGTTTGGCTTCCATGTAGTGTTTAGCAATGGGATAATTGCCTGTGCGTCTTGCATAGCTGTTTTTCTTTATGCTCAATAGCAAGTTCCCATAATAGTTCCTACAAAAGTTATTGAGACAGTTAATGTTTTTATGGTGATAGGTAACGTCTTGTTTGAAATTCTGATACACACGGATTCACCCACCTAAAAGGCTAGTTTTGACCAAAACAGATTGAGGTCGAAAAAACTAAAAGAAGAAGAAACTATATTACTAAACTGCATGTGCAACAGCTAGTTTAATAAACTAAACTGTACAACTACAGTGGCAAGAAAAAGTATGTGAACCCTTTGGAAATACCTGGATTTCTGCATAGATTGGTCATAAAATTTGATCTGATCTTTATCTATCTTCATCTAGGTCACAACAATAGACAAACACAGTCTGCTTAAACYAATAACACACAAACAATTATACATTTTCATGTCTTTATTGAACACACCGTGTAAACATTCACAGTGCAGGGGTGGAAAAAGTATGTGAACCCTTGGATTTAATAACTGGTTGACCCTCCTTTGGCAGCAATAACCTCGACCAAACATCTTTTGACTGGTACTGTATATACACTAAGTTATTAAACATTAGCATCACCTTCCTAATATTGAGTTTCAGTTTGTCATTATGGCGTATTGTGTGAAATAAAAAATGTTTTAATCAATTTTGAATTCAGGCAGTAACAACAAAATTTGGATTAAGTCAAGGGGTATGAATACTTTCTGAGGACACTTTACAATAATACAAACCATTCCAATGTATACAAAAACATTGGAATGGTCTCTGACTATATGATGGACAGGTACCATGATGTTTTTATTTAAACATTTTTTYCCCTCTTTTTCTCCCCAATTTCATGGTATCCAATTGTTAGTAGTTACTGTCTTGTCGCTACAACTCCCGTACGGGCTCGGGAGAGACGAAGGTCAAGAGCCATGCGTCCTCCGAAACACAACCCAACCAAGCCACACTGCTTCTTAACACAGTGTGCATCCAACCCGGAAGCCAGCCACACCAATGTGTCGGAGGAAACACCGTACACCTAGCGACCTGGTCAGCGTGCACTGCGCCCGGCCCACCACAGGAGTCACTAGTGCGCAATGAGACAAGGATATCCCTACCGGCCAAACCCTCCCCTAACCCGGACGACGCTAGGCCAATTGTGCGTCGCCCCATGGACCTCCCATGGGGTGACAGAGCCTGGGCTCAAACCCAGAGTCTCTGGTGGCACAGCTAGCACTGCGATGCACCACTGCACCACCATGATGGTTTTTGAATAAAATAATATGTGTGTATGGTGATTATTTGAGTGGGACTGTGCAGACATGGTGTCAACAGAACAAATGAGGACAAATATTGACTTTGACTCTCTGCAGTACATTGGAAACTTGAATAAGGAAGACATGGCAAACCGCTGCTTATCATATCTGGGATCTGCAAGTGCATTTAAGTCAACCCAATTATTATATATGAAGGAAAACACATTGTCTGGTTATGACGGAATGGACAAATGGCCACCACGGCTGCCAGAGGGCGTTTTTGCGATGGCTCCATCTCTTTATTTCATGACAATATTTTTTTTAAATGGGGTGAAAGTTTGGATCCGTCTCTGAAAATGTTCATGGCTCCAAACTGTACAAGTGTACCAAGTWTTATGCTTTTATAAAAAAGTTAACATTATTTTCACATATCTTGCTTGACTTAAAGGAAAGATTCACCCATTTTGAATGTTATATTGTTTTCATGCATCTCTGAGCGATGTTCTATCAATTCCCGGGGTAATTTCATGTTTTTATATGTATCTGAGCTATAGTCCGGCACAGTGGTTGCATCATAACACCCATAAAACCTAGCGGTACATTTTAGTCAATTAGCAGATGCTCTTATTCAGAGTGACTTACACGAGCCATTGGGGTTAAGTGCCTTACTCAAGTGCACATCAGATTCTTCACATAGTTGGCCTGGTGATTCAAACTAGCRGCCTTTCGGTTACTGGACCAATGCTCTAAATCACAGTAATGGTTCCAATAGTTTTTTCACCATTAACTATTGTGTCTGGGATTTTAGAACTACTTCATATAAGGTCTGTATTTCGTGTAGGCTTACCCTGGCATGACGTTTTGATAACTGTAATTCTCTCTTGGACAAGGTGAGTTTTATCAATTTACTCCCCCAAAATGKAAATGCTAATTAGCAACAGAGAAGACCTCGGCAAGACTAAAAATTCCTTCAGGAAACTTCTGCACGTTATTTCTGGCCGACACTTTCAGCTACCTTTCACCAGCGTGATCAGAGACCTTCTGTGCCCAATCCAGGAACTTCTTATGTCCCCTTTCTCGGTCTTAGCTAGCTACTGACCACACTTTACCTAGCTAGTTAACAGAGCAGTAGATCAAAAAGTGACATTTATAATTGTTTGTACTGTATGTTGACTTTTGTGTCCATTTTAGATCTTATGGCATTTTTCAAGTATGAGCACTAAAAGGGGAGAAGACCACTAGAAGTCTGGCCATGTGGAGAAGTGCAGCTATAGTGAGGGGCAATTTACCGGTTTGGTCAGGGCCAGCATGAGGGATGAAGTTTATCCTGTCTACGTGAATGTAGCTATTAAGTTAAGTTTGAAAATCTTAGCAATACAATATGTTCTATACTGCCGCCAACATTCTACAAGAGCCATGTAATCATATAATCATTAAGCAGATTACCCCTATCACGTTTTAAGGTATGATCCAGGTGCAGACAGTGTTGAAGGAACGAAAGTGTATTCATTAAACAGGGGCAGGCAAACAACGGGTCAAGGCAGGCAGGAGTCAATAATCCAGAGAGGGTGTAAGGCACCGGAACAGCAGGCGGGCTCAGGTCAGGCAGAGGTCGGTAATCCAGAGTAGAGGCAAAGGTACAGGACGGCAGGCAGGCTCAGGGCAGGCAGGAAAGGTCAAAACCAGGAAACTAGAAAACAGGGACTATGGCAAGGACATGAGCAAGGGAAACCACTGGTAGGTTTGAACGAACAAAACAAATTCGCACAGACAGAAAACACAGGTATAAGTACCCATAGGATAATGGGAAGATGGTCGACACCTGGAGGGGGGTGGAGACAAGCACAAGAAAAGGTGAAACAGATCAGTGCTTGACAACCCCGGATACCAGACTTCGATGAGTGATAACTCAGTTCTAGAATG
>NW_019957579.1:65303-108805 GCF_002910315.2 Salvelinus sp. IW2-2015
CTGATGGAATAAATCTAAAAATCTATTGACATTCAGAATTTATCTTTGTTTTGACATCCAGCCTGTATTGTAGTTTCATGACCAGAGACAAATCTTCAAAGGCACAGTATTTATTTATTCAGAGTGGTACCTGCATTCACAGTTTGATTTATAGGATTCTTCCCACTATACGATTGATATGTAAAGTGATATAATCGGCAATTATCAATTAAAGGTTTATGGAAAAACTGCACTTGTCCTCATGTGAAAATCAAGGTTTATTAAATATCTACACTTGTAATGTCATCAATCAAATAAAAATATATTTATATAGCACATTCTTACAGCGAATGCATTTCAAGGTGTTCACAGTCATGCATTGAAAGACAATGGCAATTGTCCACGACCCCAGCCACCCCAGTCATAGACTGTTCTCTCTACTACGGCACGGCAAGCGGTACCGGAGTCCCAAGTCTAGGACCAAAAGGCTTCTCAACCGCTTTTTACCCCAAGCCACAAGACTCCTGAACAGGTAATCAAATGGCTACCCGGACTATTTGCATTGTGCCCCCCAACCCTCTTTTACACTGCTGCTACTCTCTGTTTATCATATATGCATAGTCACTTTAACTATACATTCATGTACATACTACCATCAATTAGCCCGACTAACCGGTGCCCCGCACATTGGCTACCCAGACTATCTGTATTGTGTCCTGCCACCCACCACCCGCCAACCCTCTCTTTACACTACTGCTACTCTCTGTTATCATATTTGCATAGCCACTTTAACCATATCTACATGTACATACTACCTCAATTAGCCCGACTAACTGGTGCCTGTATGTAGCCCGCTACTGTATATAGCCTCGCTACTGATATAGCCTCGCTACGTATATAGCCTCGCACTGTTATAGCTTTACTGCTATATTAGCCTCGCTACTGTATATAGCCTCGCTAACTGTCCTTTTTCACTGTCTTTTTACTGTTGTTTCTTATTTCTTTCTTATCAATTGTTCACCTAATACTATTTTTTACAAAAAAATTGCACTGTTGGTGTAAGTTAGCATTTCACTGTAAACTTGATTTGATTTAACATCCTTCTCTTGCAGGTCTCTATAGGTGACCAGGGGATTCTCTCTACCACATGTGAATGCCTCCGTGGAGCTAGCCATGCATTGCAGCCACTTGGAACCTATTTCTGGCGCTTACTGACCTCGTCTGATGTTGGAATCGGGAGAACAGCCTGCCACAGCTTTCCCCCCCTATGTGTACTAACATAGCTTGTGGACTCTGACCCTACTTTATAATAAGCAGCGACACGGCTCCTTCACACCTGACTGCTACACCCTCTAGCTAATCCCGCAGCCGACACATAGCGACCCCGATTAATAATAAATTACAACACCGTTAGCTGGAACCGTTCCTGGGCCCAGGTTAGATGGAATGGCCACTGGCTCGCTTGAACCTGACCGCTGAGAACTAAACCGTGGACTGACAACCTCCCACCCTGATAACACACTCTGAGCCACGACCCAGTTATAAAAAACACCCTATACCATCGCGAGGTAAAAACCACCTAGGGCTGACCTACTGGCAAATCCGGGCTGAACTGGTCGCGTGAGAGAGCCGTGCCCAACCGTTGCAGTCTGTACCTGGCCGAAGACTACAACCTCTGTCCCGAGAGCGCCAAGAGGACGATCTTCATGGCTAAGAACCGTCTCCGGGGCAGGTTCATGAATGCATGCTCCTGAACCTAGCCAGAACAACCGCTACCCTCCCGTTATCCCAGTCTGTACCAGACATTGTTAAAAAACAGGGCACCTGGCATGCAGCATCCTGGCTGCATTGGCGCGCGTGGGAGCAGGAGGCATATGGCAGGCACAGTTAACAGCACACCAACCCTGACTGCACACCATGAGGAGAGGAGGTTGACAGCCAGCAATTTTGAGCAATGAATAGGAACAAATGCGTTTCTCTGTCGCTGCGAATAGTCACTGGATGGTGTTGTCTGGAAAGGTGGGACAGATGATGAAGAAGATGGCATCAAGGCATTCAAATGGTTACAGGGATGGATGTGCAGGAGTCAGGCTTTTAGTCACAGAGTGCTGGTTAACAATCCACTCGAAAACAGGTGCAGAGTAGAGCCCAACAAACAAGAGTTGGGTCTCAGCCTTTATAGGAAAATACAACCTCTGTCTACGTGCCAGTTTACCAGCTGTGTGAATCATGGTGGGAACATAGCACGAACAACTGATAATGCCAGTTTGATAACAACTGATAATGCCAGTTTTGTCATTGTTTCTCATCATTCACCATTATCCTTTAATTTTCTTGTCTTCCCTTCTCGCTTCTCTTCCCACTTCCAAATCATCCCGATCTATTCTACTTGCCTTTCTTGTTTGTCTCTGCAAGTCCTGTAACTTCATGTACATTCTGCTAACAAAACTTCACTTAATGTGCCTTTCAAGGAAAGTCTGTTACCTGTTCAGGAATGTCCCTGCGCCCACTTATACACCAAATACCTTACCAGTCCAAGTTCAGCAGGTCGGCATACAGGGTTCTCCGCTGCTGCTCTTGGCTCCCATTGTAAAACACCATCTATACACACACACACACCACACACAGAGATAAACAAAAAATAAACAAACAAGTATTAGTTAGGAACGTCTTCCTTTCTTAAAATGAATTATGGGGAACGCAAAAAAGTTGATCATGAGTTACTTCAAAAGGGAGGCGTTTCTTTTCCATCAACAAATGTTTTAATTTCATTATGTAGTTTAGAATTCTGACCCATACAGTATTTCCCCTATACCAAAATGTGTATGTGCTTGACAACCCCGGATACCAGACTTCGATGAGTGATAACTCAGTTCTAGAATGTTGATGAGAATAAATCTAAAAATCTATTGACATTCAGAATTTACTTTGTTTTGACATCCAGCCTGTATTGTAGTTTCATGACCAGAGACAAATCTTCAAAGGCACAGTATTTATTTATTCAGAGTGGTACCTGCATTCACAGTTTTGATTTATAGGATTCTTCCCACTATACGATTGATATGTAAAGTGATATAATCGGCAATTATCAATTAAAGGTTTATGGAAAAACTGCACTTGTCCTCATGTGAAAATCAAGGTTTATTAAATATTCTACACTTGTAATGTCATCAATCAAATAAAAATATATTTATATAGCACATTTCTTACAGSGAATGCATTTCAAGGTGTTCACAGTCATGCATTGAAAGACAATGGGCAATTGTCCACGACCCCAGCCACCCCAGTCATAGACTGTTCTCTCTACTACGGCACGGCAAGCGGTACCGGAGTCCCAAGTCTAGGACCAAAAGGCTTCTCAACCGCTTTTACCCCCAAGCCACAAGACTCCTGAACAGGTAATCAAATGGCTACCCGGACTATTTGCATTGTGCCCCCCCAACCCCTCTTTTACACTGCTGCTACTCTCTGTTTATCATATATGCATAGTCACTTTAACTATACATTCATGTACATACTACCTCAATTAGCCCGACTAACCGGTGCCCCGCACATTGGCTACCCAGACTATCTGTATTGTGTCCTGCCACCCACCACCCGCCAACCCCTCTTTTACACTACTGCTACTCTCTGTTTATCATATTTGCATAGCCACTTTAACCATATCTACATGTACATACTACCTCAATTAGCCCGACTAACTGGTGCCTGTATGTAGCCTCGCTACTATATATAGCCTCGCTACTGTATATAGCCTCGCTACTGTATATAGCCTCGCTACTGTTATAGCTTCGCTACTGTATATAGCCTCGCTACTGTATATAGCCTCGCTACTGTCCTTTTTCACTGTCTTTTTACTGTTGTTTCTTATTTCTTTCTTATCTATTGTTCACCTAATACCTATTTTTTACAAAAAAATTGCACTGTTGGTGTAAGTTAGCATTTCACTGTAAACTTTGATTTGATTTAACATCCTTCCTCTTGGCAGGTCTCTATAGGTGACCAGGGGATTCTCTCTACCACATGTGAATGCCTCCGTGGAGCTAGCCATGCATGCAGCCATGGAACCTATTTTGGCGGTTCATAATATCGGCCGTACTGATGTGGAATGCGAGTGGAGGAAGACAGCCGTGGCCCAACCAGTTGCAGTCTGTACCTGGCCGAAGACTACAACCCTCTGTCCCGAGAGCCCACAGAGGACGATCTTCAGTGGCTAAGGAACCGTCTCCGGGGCAGGTTCAGTGGAATGGCATGGCTCCTTGAACCTGAGCCAGAACAACCGCTACCCTCCCTGTTATCCCAGTCTGTACCAGACATTGTTAAAAAACAGGGGCACCTGGGGCATGCAGGCATCCTGGCTGGCATGGCGCTGCCGGTGGAGGAGCAGGAGGCTATATGGCAGGCAACAGTTGAACAGCACACCAACCCTGACTGGCACACCATGAGGAGAGGGAGGTTGACAGCCAGCAATTTTGGAGCAATGAATAGGAACAAATGCGTTTCTCTGTCGCTGCGAATAGTCRCTGGATGGGGTGTTGTCTGTAAAGTGGGGGACAGATGATGAAGAAGATGGCATCAAGGCATTCAAATGGTTACAGGGATGGATGTGCAGGAGTCAGGGCTTTTAGTCACAAGGTGCTGGTTAACAATCCACTCAACAACAGTGCAGAGTTAAGAGCCCAACAAACAAGAGTTGGGTCTCAGCCTTTATAGGAAAATACAACCTCTGTCTACGTGGCAGTTTAGCAGSTGTGTGAGATCATGGTGGGAACATAGCACACAAACAACTGATAATGCCAGTTTTGATAACAACTGATAATGCCAGTTTTGTCATTGTTTCTCATCATTCACCATTATTCCTTTAATTTTCTTGTCTTCCCTTCTCTGCTTCTCTTTCCCACTTCCTAAAATCATCCCAGTCTATTCTACTTGCCTTTCTTGGTTTATCTCTCAAAGTCCTGTAACTTCTTTGTACATTCTGCTAACAAAACTTCACTTAATGTGCCTTTCAAGGGAAAGTCTGGTACCTGTTCAGGAATGTCCCTGCCCCACTTATACACCATTACCTTACCAGTCCAGTCAGCAGGTCGGGCATACAGGGTTCTCCGCTGCTGCTCTTGGCTCCCATTGTAAAACACCATCTATACACACACACACACACACACACAGAGATAAACAAAAATAAAACAAACAGTATTTAGTTAGGAACGTCTTCCTTTCTTAAAATGAATTATGGGTTAACGCAAAAAGAAGTTGATCATGAGTTAATTCAAAAGGGGGCGTTTCTTTTCCATCAACAAATGTTTTAATTTCATTATGTAGTTTAGAATTCTGTACCCATACAGTATTTCCCCCTATACAAAATGTTGTATGTGTTTTATGTATGTAATCAGTTATTTCCCAAGTATATCCAATTCTCCTATGGCTCCATTGGTCAAATTGCGGCCTTCTAAAATAATGTGTTAACCTGCAGGAATATTTCCTTACTTCTATCTCAGGACGCTGTCCTGGAATCACATAGCTCATGCATTTACATCTGACGATCGCAAACCATGGCATATCAATTAATATTAATTGAGTACTTTGCCAAATAATGCACATTTATCCGGGAATACCTCTGTTATAAAACAGAGTTTTCTCCACACACAGCAGAGCCCTCCTTGTCAACAAGACAAGGTCTTCTTCACACACAGTGAAAATTCACACACAGTGAAACTCACACACAGTRAATTMTTCTCTACACACAGTAGTCTTCTGTCACTAAGACAAKATCTTTATTTTAATGTGCACTTTAGTTGTCCCTAAAAAAAGTCAGTCTCACCGTTAATTGTGTTTTTCGGAATAGCGTATCCGTTCACTGACGCTCCCTGGAGGGTCCGAGGCGGGTCCCTWCTGCTCCACTTAGGCGGAGTGTGCGCTCCCCGAGCCACGTCTAATGCAGCCCCTGYGCACAGTTAACCTTGGTGTCCTTGGGAACGATCAGCAAACGKAGTTAGCCATTCCATCCTCATCGMCAAGAATTGTCGTGGAGGRCCTCCCCGAGTGGCGCAGTGGTCTAARGCACTGCATCGCAGTGCTAGCTGTGCCACTAGAGATTCTGGRTTCGAGTCCAGGCAGCCGGCCGCGACCGGGAGACCCACGGGGCCCCGGACAATTGGCCCAGCGTCGTCCGGGTTAGGGGAGGGTTTAGCCGGCAGGGATGTCCTTGTCCCATCGCGCACTAGCGACTCCTGTGGCGGGCTGGGCGCAGTGCACGCTGRCACGTTCGCCAGCTGTACGGTATTTCCTCCGACACATTTGGGGAAGCTGGCTTCCGGGTTAAGTGGGCAATGTGTCAAAAAGCAGTGTTGCTTGGTTGGGTTGTGTTTCGGAGGACGCACGGCTCTCAACCATCGCCTCTCCCGAGTCCGTACGGGAGTTGCAGTGATGAGACAAGATTGTAACTACCAATTGGATACCATGAAAATGGGCAAAAACATGTATTTYTTTACAAAAAAAAGAATTGTTGTGGAAATTCTAATCAAAAGGAAGAGAAACTGCAGATTCTTCAAAACAACAACTTTTTATTATAAGATTTGCAAATCTGGAGCGGGTTAACAATCCACTCAACAACAGTGCTGAGTTAAAAACCTTTTAAGGATCCAATTTTTGCCTAAAATTACACACCCAAATCTAACTGCCTGTAGCTCAAGACCTGAAGCAAGGATATGCATATTCTTGATACCATTTGAAAGGAAACACGGAAGTTTGTGGAAATGTTAAATTAATGTAGGATAATATAACACATTAGATCTGGTAAAAGATAATACATAGAAAAAACGTGTTTTTTAATATTTTTTTTGTACCATCAGCTTTGAAATGCAAGAGAAAGGCCATAATGTATTACGCCAGCACAGGCGCAATTTAGATTTTGGCCACTAGATGGCAGCAGTGTATTTGCTAAGTTTTAGACTGGTCCAATGAACCATTTAATTTCTGTTAAAACTTTCATATCAAGACTGCCCAAATGTGCCTAATTGGTTTATTGATACATTTTCAAGTTCATAACTGTGCACTCTCCTCAAACAATAGCATGGTATTCTTTCACTGTAATATATACTGTAAATTGGACAGTGCAGTTAGATTGACAAGAATTTAAGCTTTCTGCCAATATCAGATATGTCTATGTCTTGGGAAATKTTCTCGATACTTACAACCTCATGCTAGTCACATTAGCCTACGTTAGCTCAACCGTCCCGCGGGGGACCCACCGATCCTGTAGAGGTTTTTAAGAGCCTAAMAAATATGAGTTGGGTCTCAGCCTTTATAGGAAAATACAACCTCTGTCTACATGGCAGTTTAGCAGGTGTGTGAGATCATGGTGGGAACATAGCGCACAAACAAGTGATCATGTCAGTTTTGTTACTTGTTTTTGCTGATAGAATTGTCGCTGCTGCTCAAGCTAGCCTCTGTTCTCTTCATATCTCCACACACCTGTGCCCTTGAAAGATATACAAAAAGAACAGGATGGACCAAAAACTGTTGTCACTCTCAGAGGCTCTTTGTCTTTGGCCGCATGACCAAGTTGCTCAGAAACAAGAGGGGAAAAAACACTGGCTTCTTCTTACGTGAGAGAAACAGACAGTGGAAATGTACAGGTTAAGGCTCATACAACGCATGTGCAAAACAAAGTTTGTAATTTTGCCACCATACTCTTATTGCTCCTCCTGTCAGTACCTCTTTTCAGGGAAGACAATTATCCAAAACTACTTCACATAATTCACACACACACACACACACACACACACACACACACACACTAGGCTCCCAGAATAGGTTATATTACATAAAAGTTTTACTCAAAAAGCATTTCACATTGCATTTTATCTTGGGCACAGTGGGAATTTATATATGTGATGTTTAAATGATGCCTTACCCCCAGAGTRAGAGAGTACATCACTTCCAGCAGATCTCCTTGCTGAGGATGGCGTTGATCGTGCACTGCTTCTCGTGGGGTGAGCCTGATGTTCTGYATGTCACACCTCGTGTTTAAAACATGGGGAAAGGGGACATAAAGTAAAATGTTAACGCATCTACAAATGTAATGTTTTACATAATATTGTATCATAGTTGATGAGTTACTGACCTGTCTGTCCACAGGCTGGATGTGCTGTAGTCTCCACAACTGGACACTCCCGCTCGGATCACACTGGCACAGGATGTCCATGCACCGGATGGCCTGAAGGATTCACTCCTGTTGTCCTGGAAAACAAAGAGACATTTGGTCAGCAGTGGGTCTTTTTCAATGCTGTATCATAATCTTTATCAGGACAGAAAACTCATAGTTTATCATAACACAAATACACCTTGGACAATGTGACAACTGGTCCCTCAACTCCCAATCCTCATGACTCGTTGTTTGTTCTTGTTTCTCAATCAACAGTCTGGATCTTCCTTTTCTGCCATGGTGGATGAGCTATCTTTTCTGGTAAATACAGGGCACTTTCTCTTTCCCACYGGAAAATGGCAGCTACAGACCAAAGTGTTGGCACTGGGTTTCCGGTCTGCGCATCTGAAAGACAAAAATAAAAAAGTTACTTTTACTACCTAGCTAGGTTGATTACTAAAATGGTAACATCTACACTACCATTCAAAAGTTTGGGGTCACATAGAAATGTCCTTGTTTTTGAAAAAAAAGCACATTTTATATCTATTAAAATGAACATCAAATTGATCAGAAATACAGTGTAGACATTGTTAATGTTGTAAATGACTATTGTAGCCGGAAACAGCTGATTTTTTATGGAATATCTACATAGGCGTAACAGAGGCCCATTATCAGCAACCATCACTCCTGTGTTCCAATGGCACGTTGTGTGAGCTAATCCAAGTTTATAATTTTAAAAGGCTAATTGATCATTAGAAAACCCTTTTGCAATTATGTTAGCACTGCTGTTCTGATTAAAGAAGCAATAAAACTGGCCTTCTTTAGACTAGTTGAGTATCTGGAGCATCAGCATTTGTGGGTTCGATTACAGGCTAAAAATGGCCAGAAACAAAGACCTTTCTTAAGAAACTCGTCAGTCTATTCTTGTTCTGTGAAATGAAGGCTATTCCATGCGAGAAATTGCCAAGAAAATGAAGATCTGGTACAACGCTGTGTACTAATCCCTTCACAGAACAGCGCAAATGGGCTCTAACGAGAATAGAAAGAGGAGTGGGAGGCCCCGGGGGACAACTGAGYAAGAGGACAAGTACATTAGAGTGTCTWGTTTGAGAAACAGACACCTCACAAGTCCTCAACTGGCAGCTTCATTAAATAGTACCCGCAAAACACCAGTCTCAATGCCAACAGTGAGGAGGCGACTCCGGGATGCTGGCCTTCTAGGCAGAGTTCCTCTGTCCAGTGTCTGTGTTCTTTTGCCCATCTTAATATTWMATTTTTATTGGCCAGTCTGAGATATGGCTTTTTCTTTGCAACTCTTCCTAGAAGGCTCAACATCAGTGCTCAACCTCACTAATGCTCTTGTGGCTGAATGGAAGCAAGTCTCCACAGCAATGTTCCAACATCTAGTGGAAAGCCTTCCCAGAAGAGTGGAAACTGTTATAGCAGCAAAGGGGGGACCAACTCCATGTTAATGCCCATGATTTTGGAATGAAATGTTTGACGAACAGGTGTCCACATACTTTTGTTCATGTAGTGTAGCATTGCGATAAAGCCGCTCTCACTACACTGGAAATGAATAGGAAAACGACTTTAAGATTGCAAAAATGTCTTTCATATATGTAAGATATCAATACGAACCCATGTTCAGTGGCGATTTTAGCATGTAAATCTTGGTGGGGCAAAAAATKTAATAATGTGGGATGGATGCCAGCAAAGYCACAACACTAAACAATACATTAATTGCACTCTAACGGTGACAAACGGTACCCACAGACTGTTAGCACCTACATAAAGCTGTCCCAACAACAGAGTCCCAACACCTTACCACTGCTACACATGGCTATCAGCGGAGCCTTGTCTGGCAGTGAAACAGTTTTTCAGCCTCATTTACTGCCTGTTAAAAAAACATAGCTTTTATGGCTGACTTGCTTAAACAGATGTGGATTCTACTGACAAATGAGGTGTACAAACTATTGCATAAGGGGACGACAAGCGGATAAGAGGTAATCCGTAATTTCGATTAAGACATTAATGAGCGAGCTAAAACGGATGTAGTCAATATAACTATTTCTTCAGCAGGGGGCATATCAACAGACAATGAACGCTCTTACAATATTTGAAGATTACATTTCTCTAAAACAGGTTATAGGCTACATGTGCACCACCAAGTCAGAACATTAGGTGAAATTAAGAGGGGAAAATATACAAAATTATTAGGGTCACTTTGTTGTGCTGTGCTCACTTGAAAAGGAAGGTGGCGGGGAGTTCCTTTTTGGGCAAATTTTGTCATCAAATTCTGTCATTCTCTGGATTTATGGTGCTTTCAGTGATATTCATGTYGTCGCTCTAGAAAGAGGCCCGAGTTCCCGATTTACAAGTCCGAGTTGGATGACCTCCAAAACGTATTTTGCCAGTTGGAGCTTGTTTTTTTCTCTGAGTTCCCAGTTGTCTTGAACTCACTGAAGTCAGATTTCGCAGTTCCGAGTTAAGTTGTTTTGAGCGCGGCACAAATCATGCTTCATTGACAGCATAGCCAATGTTGAATGTTTATCATTTTTAACTTGGAAAAGAGACCACTAATCTCAGATTTGGGACCACACAAACACTCCACTGAATAGCAGGCTAGTGAATGCTTTGCGATGCTTGCAGTTAGAAAATGATTCCTTCCAAACCACTCCATGGTCTGATATTGACTTTGGTATTATTGTGTGTAGCTACATTTGCTAGCTAGCTGGCCAGTCAGCCCATAGAAAGAGCATTGCATTGTGGGTTTTGTAGTCGACTTGAACTGCAACAGATTTCCATAACGATTTGACGTTGCTACCAACCTTATTATAATTAARCATTTGTTCACATAAAAACACAAGATAAAAACTGCTGATGCACAACCACATTTCTAAATTGCACCTATTCTACTATTCTAACTTGCAACAGTAAGTTGAAACCCCAAATGAGTTCCTAAATTCTTTATTTATAGATTGTTTAATTGATCTGAGGGCCTTTAATGGAAGGCCGCCAGTTGCCCATCCCTAATATAGGCCAATTCCCACAAGTGTAAAGTGTAAACAGATAATGATAAACATATGTATCTTTTGGTAATTTCCTTTTGCTTCCTCTGTACAGAAACCTGAAACAAGATTTCATAAGAACATATTTTGTTGGAGTGTTTTGCACCATTATGCCTAGTTGACAACCACATCAATTAAATATTGATTACCAGGATTATTTGGCAGGATTTTATCCCTAGCCTAGCCGTATAGATTGTTGAAATGTAATTAACCCCAACAATGTATTTGCCATGAAGATTCCCCAAATTACGTTTTCATTATTGTCAACACAGTTTAATTTGCAAATGTGTCGCATCACATTTAGTCAAAGTTTTTTGAGGACATAATCTCCATTCATTGCTACTCTATCTACTGATCTGTATATTAATTTGATCAGGCAGTTAAAGATTGTCACTGCCTACGAACATAAAATAAGTCAAGAACCCAGAACAGTCAATCAACCCATAACTGAATATATCATTCATGCCAGAAACACCTGCTCCAACCCTGAAAGGAAGGTTGCAGTGGGGTGAATAACACCAAGGTACACAATTGACAGTTCCCTGGCCCAAACGCCTGCTCAAGATCTCGTCTATTACAATAGCTGCAATTGTTTAGACACAGTTGTAAATTTGAACTGTGACATGATTATTTAACTCTCTCAAATCCTATCTCAACCATGTGAATGTTATTCTAAAGCAATGTTTTCTAAAGGTTAAAAGAGCAAAGGTTTTCTTCCCACATTTCAAGTAACTGCCATGCAAATTTCYTCAGATAGAAGGGATGTTGGCAAAGGCAAAAACAAACAGAAGAGAGTGAGAAGAAGGAGCTCTGTGCCGTTGAGCTCAACTGAGATTATTCTTTTTTACGCCATTTGACTCATTGTGGTCATACTGAATGAACGTGGATAGAATTATTTTCCAATTAAAAGTGTAGCTCCATTGCAAGATACATCTTCATTTTTGCAGACACGTTCAGTCTGGATATATAGTATTACAATACCAGCCTTTTCACACAATATGAAATGCTTCATAATGCAGTAGGCTACAAAAAACGTTCCCAACACACACACACAACACACTACACCACAGCACACAGACACACAACACACAACACACACACACACACACACACACACACACACACACACACACACACACACACACACACACCACACACACACACACACACACACACACACACACACCACACACACACACACTACAAACACATCCCACACACACACACACACACACACACACACAATCTCCCTCTCACCAGCCTTGGATCCATTATAACAGGAGTCCGTCTGTCATGGTTCCTGTGATTATTGCAGGTGTAAAAGAGCAGGGCTAGTGTGGGTGTGTCTGTTTAACAGTACAAACACACACCAGGCTCAGTCTCTCTAAAGGCCCCATGCTAGCAGCACTCCCTCTCCCATTATAACAGGAGTCCGTCTGTCATGGTTCCTGTGATTATTGCAGGTGTAAAAGAGCAGGGCTAGTGTGGGTGTGTCTGTTTAACAGTACAAACACACACCAGGCTCAGTCTCTCTAAAGGCCCCATGCTAGCAGCACTCCCTCTCCCTATCTCACAATTACTCTATTCACACACTGATATCTAATTTACGCTCTTGGTAATGGAAAAATAAAATAGAAAAATGGCACTCTTAGGGATTAAAAGACACAGTTGATTAGAGGTAATTCATTAGATGTGTTCTATTGAGCCACCGGTCACCTGTGTTGGTGTACAGAAAGAGAATGGATACAAGCTTCAAACTCCTTTCTCACAAGTACTTTCACACATGAAACCTAATAATGTTATTTTATCCTATTGTCATTTAAACTCAACTCCTCCATAGCTAAGAGAGCAGCATCGAGGTCCGGTCATCCTGATAGCAATTAAATCATGTTTTACAGTGCAAGTACAAAGTAATTAATGGGGGAAAGAAATAAACTACTGTCATTTGAGGGGAGCATGCATCTTTTATTGCTAAAGGGGAGCACTTCTACATTACGTTCTTTAGATTCTAATTGACGGGACATTAGGGCCACATGCTTTTTCCTTATCAGGTCCTGTATTCATAAAGCTTCTTGGAGTAGGAGTGCGTATCTAGAAGCAATGTGTGTGTCCTTGTAATCTTGATCCTTATGATCTAAAAGACGAAAATGATCCTAGATCAGCAACAGCCCTAATCAGCACTCCTACTCTGAGAAACTTCATGAATACGGCTCCAGGTCCCATGAAAGGAAGAAAATAATATTTGGTCCCGTTACACACAAGTGTGTAATGTGCGTGCTTAGTCCCCTCTGTACTCTCTGTTCACCCACAATTGCATGGCCAAGCACGATTCCCAACACCATCATTCAGTTTGCCAACAACACAACAGTGGTAGGTCTTATCACCGACAACGATTAGACAGCCAATAGGGATTAGAAAGCAAATTACGGACTCCTCTTTAAATCTGCGTATTCCTCCAAAGCTCAGTTGTCCTGAGTCTGCACAACTCTGCCAGGACCTAGGCTCAGGGAGACAGTCAAGTGTTTTAGTACTATATAGTACTATATCTGACACAATGATGAAAATAATCATGGCCTCTAAACCTTCAAGCTGCATACTGGACCCTATTCCAACTAAACTACTGAAAGAGCTGCGTCCTGTGCTTGGCCCTCCTTATGTTGAACATAATAAACGGCTCTCTATCCACCGGATGTGTAACAAACTCACTAAAAGTGGCAGTAAATAAAGCCTCTCTTGAAAAAGCCAAACCTTGACCCAGAAAATATAGAAAACTATCAGCCTATATCGAATCTCCCATTCCTCTCAAAAAAATTGAAAACGCTGTTGCGCAGCAACTCACTGCCTCCCTGAAGACAACATTGTATACGAAACGCTTCAGTCTGGTTTTAGACCCCATCATAGCACTGAAACTGCACTTGTGAAGGTGGTAAATTACCTTTTAATGATGTCAGACCGAGGCTCTGCATCTGTCCTCGTGCTCCTAGACCTTAGTGCTTCTTTTGATACCTCGATCACACACATTCTTTTGGAGAGATTGGAAACCCAAATTGGTCTACGGACAAGTTCTGGCCTGGTTTAGAACTTATTTGTCGGAACGATATCAGTTTGTCTCTGTGGATGGTTTGTCCTGACAAATGAACTGTATATTTCGGTGTTCCTCAAGGTTCCGTTTTGGACCACTATTGTTTTCACTATATATTTTACCTCTTGGTGATGTTCTTCGGAAACATAATGTTAACTTTCACTGCTATGCGGATGACACACAGCTGTACATTTCGATGAAACATGGTGAAGCACCAAAATTGCCCTCGCTGGAAGCCTGTGTTTCAAGACATAAGGAAGTGGATGGCTGCAAATGTTCTACTTTTAAACTCAGACAAACAGAGATGCTTGTTCTAGGTCCAAGAACAAAAAGATCTTCTGTTGAATCTGACAACTAATCTTGATGGTCGTACAGTCGTCTCAAAAAAAACTGGAAGGACCTCGGCATTACTCTAGACCCTGATTCTCTTTTGACGAACATATCAAGACTGTTTCAAGGACAGCTTTTTTTCATCTACGTAACATTGCAAAAATCAGAAACTTTCTGTCCAAAAATTATGCAGAAAAATTAATCCATGCTTTTCACTTCTAGGTTAGACTACTGCAATGCTCTACTTTCCGGCTACCCGGATAAAGCACTAATAAACTTCAGTTAGTGCTAAACACGGCTGCTAGAATCTTGACTAGAACTAAACAAATTGATCATATTACTCCAGTGCTAGCCTCTCTACACTGGCTTCCTGTTAAGGCAAGGGCTGATTTCAAGGATTTACTGCTAACCTACAAATCATTACATGGGCTTGCCCTACCTATCTTTCGGATTTGGTCCTGCCGTACATACCTACACGTACATAACGGTCACAAGACGCAGGCCTCCTAACTGTCCTAGAATTTCTAAGCAAACAACTGGAGGCAGGGCTTTCTCTATAGAGCTCCATTTTATGGTCTGCCTACCCATGTGAGAGATGCAAACTCGGTCTCAACCTTTAAGTCTTTATTGAAGATCATCTCTTCAGTAGGTCCTATGATTGGTGTAGTCTGGCCAGGGGTGTGAAGGTGAACGGAAAGGCACTGGAGCAATGAACCGCCCTTGCTGTCTCTGCCTGGCCAGTTCCCTTTCTCCACTGGGATTCTCTGCCTCTAACCCTATTACAGGGGCTGAGTCACTGGCTACTGGTGCTCTTCCATGCCGTCCATAGGAGGGGTGCGTCACTTGAGTGGGTTGAGTCACTGATGTGATCTTCCTGTCTGGGTTGGCGCCCCCCTTGGGTTGTGACGTGGCGTAGTTCTTTGTGGGCTATACTCGGCCTTGTCTCAGGATGGTAGGTTGGTGGTTGAAGGTATCCCTCTAGTGGTGTGGGGGCTGTGCTTTGGCAAGTGGGTGGGTTATATCCTGCCTGTTTGGCCCTGTCCGGGGTATTGTCGGATGGGGCCACAGTGTCTCCAAACCTCCTGTCTAAGCCTCCAGTATTTATGCTGCAGTAGTTTATGTGTCAGGGGCTAGGGTCAGTTTGTTATATCTGGAGTATTTCTCCTGTCTTTACCGGTGCCCTGTGTGAATTTAAGTATGCTCTCTCTAATTCTTTCTTTCTTTCTCTCTCTAAGGACCTGAGCCCTAGGACCATGCCTCAGGACTTCCTGGCCTGATGATCCTTGCTGTCCCCAGTCCATGGCCGTGCAGCTGCGCCAGTTTCAACTGTTCTGCCTGCGGCTATGGAACCCTGACCTGTTCACCGACGTGCTACCTGTCCCAGACCTGCTGTTTTCAACTCTCTATAGACAGCAGGAGCGGTAGGATACTCTGAATGATCGGCTATGAAAAGCCAACTGACATTTACTCCTGAAGTGCTGACCTGTTGCACCTCGACAACTACTGTGATTATTATTATTTGACCCTGTTGGTCATCTATGAACATTTGAACATCTTGTCCATTATCTGTTATAATCTCCACCGGCACAGCCAGAAGAGGACTGGCCACCCCTCATAGCCTGGTCCTCTCTAGGTATCTTCCTAAGGTATTGGCCTTTCTAGGGAGTTTTTCCTAGCCAACGTGCTTCTACACCTGCATTGCTTGCTGTTTGGGGTTTTAGGCTGGGTTTCTGTACAGCACTTTGAGATATCAGCTGATGTAAGAAGGGCTTTATAAATATATTTGATTTGATTTGATTTAGTGATGAAATCAGAGACCTGGCAGTGTGGGGTCAGGACAACAACCTCTCCCTCAATGTGAGCAAGACAAAAGAGCTGATCGTGGACTACAGGAAAAGGAGAGGCAAGCACTCCCCGATTCACATCGATGAGGCTGTATTAGAGCGGGTTGAGAGCTTCAAGTTCCTTGGTGTCCACATCACTAACAAACCATCATGGTCCAAACACAACAAGACAGTCGTGAAGAGGGTACCTAGTGGTTAGAGTGTTGTGCCAGTAACCGAAAGGTTGCTASATCGAATACCCTAGCTGACAAGGTAAAAATMTGTCCTTCTGCMCCTGAACAAGGCAGTTAACCCACTATTCCTAGGCTGYCATTGTAAATAAGAATTTGTTCTTAACTGACTTGCCTAGTTAAATAAATATTTTTAAAAAGAGGGCATGACAATGTCTATTACCCCTCTCAGGAGACTGAAAAGATTTGGCATGGGTTCTCAGATCTCAAAAAGTTCTACAGCTTCACCATTGAGAGCATCCTGACTGGTTGCATCACCACATGGTATAGCAACTGCTCGGCAAGGCGCTACAGAGGGTAATGCGTACGGCCCAGTACGTCACTGGGGCCAAGCTTCCTGCCACACCTCTATACCARGCGGTGTCAGAGGAAGGACCTAAAAATTGTCAAGGACTCCAGCCACCCTTGTCATAGACTGCTCTCTCTGCTACCACATGGCAAGCGGTACCGGAGCACCATRTCTAGGWCCAAAGGCTCCTTAACAGCTTTTACCCCTAAGTCATAAAACTACTAAACGGTACCACTACCCCCTGTATATAGCCTCGTTRTTGTTATTTTACTGTGGTACTTATTTTAGCAAATATTTTYTTACTTTWAAAATAATTCTGCATTGTTTGTTAATGGCTTGTTAGTAAGCATTTCATGGTAAGGTCTACWGCTGTAGTATTCAGCACGTGACAAATAAAATGTTATTTGATTTAACAGTTGTTAAGGTGCTGCCTAACTACATTCAAGTAAAGAAGACAACTAGATTTTTTCAATGTCAAAATAACTGTCTTTTCAAGTACAATTTACAAAGCAACCTACTGTCTATTTCCCAATGATTTTTCAGTTTACCTTTGCAGAATCTACCAGATTAAATGAGAAGTTGTCATGGACACTCAGACCCCCATTTACTTTGAACTAAGATCAGACGCTGTTGTACTAACAGCGTTGAGAAATGACTGTGTTCTGAAGGGGCTTAGGCATTATTTTGGGAGGAGTGGGCTGGGGTCAGCTCACACACCACGCACGCACGCCACGCACGCCGAACGCACGCACGGCACGCACGCACGCACGCACGCACGCACACACACACACACACACACACACACACACACACACACACACACACACACACAAACACACACACCACACACACACACACACACACACACACACACACCACACACACACACACACACCACACCACACACACACACACACACACCACACACACACACACAACACACACACATTGCACACACACACACACACACACACACACACACACTGTGTGCATAGGTAAACAAGGCTGCCCTAGTATAAATATGACCTGCAGCCAATGGAACTGAAATTCCTTCACACGCTCTTGCTCTCCCACTGTCACACCCACAGTAGGTATAGTGTCACCAATAGCGTAAGTTAGCCTTGGTGTGCTTTTAGGCTGCACCTTTCAAGTCTTGTGAGCGATCTAGTAGAGTCTAGGAGACAGCCTCAGCCCTCAGGTCCCAATGCAGACGATTCTTCATCAGTCTTCTGGGTGACATAGAGGCCTGCCTGCCTGCCCTACCTGGTACCTGCTTGCCTTCCTGCCTGGTGCATCTCCTGGCCCATCAGAAAACACCAGACACCTGCAGGCTAACAGAAGAGGAGTCTGGGCTAACTGGACCAGACGTCATCATCACCACTAGTCTGCATTACATCTGTTGCTGGCCTGTCCTGTCTACACTCAGCAATAGTCTCATCCTTGCCAGAGACCACCCAGAGACCAGCACACCTTGGCCCAGGTAAGGAGTTGGACAGGTAGTCGGCATTCACTTTCTGTGGGGTCTGTGTGTAAGAAAAAAAAGAGAAACAGAACTGGCTCCAGGGTGTGTTCTTATGGCTGATTTATCATGTGCTGTTCACTCTGTGTTGGTCTTATTGTATGTTTTCAGAAAGAAAGTGCCTTCAGAAAGTATTCACACTCCTTTACTTTTTTCCACATTTGTTGTGTTACAGCCTGAATTTAAAATGGATTAAAAAAATAGTTTTATTTTGTCACTCGTCTAAATACAATACCCCCATAATGTCAAAGTAGAATTATGGAAAAAAAAGAAAGAAAATGAAAAGCGAAAATGTCTTGAGTCAATAAGTCTTCAATCCATTTGTTATGGCAAGCCTAAATAAGTTCAGTAGTAAAAAAAATTCTGAACAAGTCACTTGATAAGATACATGAGACTCACTCTGTGTGAAATAGTAGTGTTTAACATGATTTTGAATGACTACCTCATCTCTGTACCCCACACATACAATTGTCTGTAAGTGATGTTCAAACACAGATTCAACCACAAAAACCAGGGAGATTTTCCAATTTACGRCACCTATTGGTTATTGGGTCAAATTAAATAAAGCAGACATTAAATATCCCTTTGAGCATGGTGAAGTTATTAATTGCACTTTTGATGGTGTATCAATACACCCAGTCACTACAAAGATACAGGCATACTTCACATTTTCTTTGTCACATGCGCCGAATACAACCTGACCGTGAAAGTCTTACTTATWTAACCAACAATGGAGTTTTAAGAAAACTAAATGTGAAGAAAAATATTTACTAAATAAACTAAAGTAAAAAATAAAAGAGCAACAATAAAATAATAACGAGGCTATGTACAGGGAGTACCGGTACCGAGTCAATGTGCGGGGGTACAGGTTAGTCGAGGTAATATGTACATGTAGGTAAGGGTAAAGTGACTATGCATAGATAACAGATAATAAACAGTCAGTAGCAGCGTAAAAAAATGCAAATAGTCCGGGTAGCCATTTGATTAGCTGTTCAGCAATCTTACGGCTTGGGGGTAGAAGCTTTTAAGAAGCCTTTTGGACCTAGAGTTGGCACTCCGGTACCGCTTGCCGTGCAGTWGCAGAGAGAACAGTCTATGACTAGGGTGGCTGGAGTCTTAGGCAATTTTTAGGGCCGTCCTCTGACACCGCCTGGTAAAGAGGTCCTGGATGGCAGGAAGTTTTGCCCTAGTGATGTACTGGGCCGTACGCACTACCCTCTGTAGTGCCTTGGGGTCGGAGGCTGAACAGTTGCCATACCAGGCTGTGATGCAACCAGTCAGGATGCTCTCAATGGTGCAGCTGTAAAACATTTTGAGGATCTGAGGACCCATGCCAAATCTTTTCAGTCTCATGAGGGGGAATAGGCGTTGTTGTGCCCTCTTCACAACTTTCTTGGTGTGTTTGCACCATGATAGTTTGTTGGTGATGTGGACACCAAGGAAGCTCTCAACCTGCTCCACTACAGCCCCGTTGATGAGAATGGGGCCATGCTCGGCCCTCATTTTCCTGTAGTACACGATCATCTCCTTTATCTTGATCACCTTGAGGGAGAGGTTGTTGTCCTGGCACCACACTTCAAGGTGTCTGACCTATAGGCTGTCCCACTGTTGTTGGTGATCAGGCCTACCACTGTTGTGTCGTAGGAAAACWTAATGATGGTGTTGGAGTCGTGCTTGACCATGCAGTCATGGGTGAATGGGGAGTACAGGAGGGGACAGAGCACGCACCCCAAAGGGGCCCCCAAGTTGAGGATCAGCGTAGCAGATGTGTTGTTGTCTACCTTTACTACCTGGGGGCGGCCCGTCAGGAAGTCCAGGATCCAGTTGCAGAGGGAGGTGTTTAGTCCCAGGGTCCTTAGCTTAGTGATGAGCTTTGAGGGCACTATGGAGTCGAACACTGAGCTGTAGTCAATGAACAGCATTCTCACATAGGTGTTTCTTTTGTCCAGGTGGGAAAGGGCAGTGTGGAGTGCAATAGAGATTACATCATCTGTGAATCTGTTGGGGCGGTATGCAAATTGGAGTGGGTCTAGGGTTTCTGGGATAATGGTGTTGTTGTGAGCCATGACCAGCCTTTCAAAACATAAGGAAGGAAACTGCTCAGGGATTTCACCATGAGGCCATAACAGTTACAGAGKTGAATGGCTGTGATWGGACAAMACTGAGGATGGATTAACAACATTGTAGTTACTCCACAAYACTAACCTAATTGACAGAGTGAAAAGAAGGAAGCCTGTACAGAATGAAAACTATTCTGTAATACTGCAAAAAATGTTGCGAAGCAATTAACATTTTGTCCTGAATACAAAGTGTTATGTTTGGGCCAAATCCAATGCAACACATTACTGAGTACCACTATCCATATTTTCAAGCATTTTCGAGCACAGGCAAAATCTTAGAGGAACTCTTGGTTCAGTCTGCTTTCCAACAGACACTGGGAGATGAATTCACCTTTCAGCAGGACAATAACCTAAAACACAAGGCCAAAAACACTGGAGTTGCTTACCAAAACGACATTGAATGTTCCTGAGTGGCCAGGTTTGACTTAAATCTACTTTAAAATCTATGGCAGACCTGAAAATGGTTGTCTAGCAATGATCAACAACCAATTTGACAGAGCTTTAAGAATTTTGAGAAGAATAATGGGCAAATTTCAGCCTTTGAAAGCTCTTATACACTTACCCAGAAAGACTCACAGCTGTAATCGCTGCCAAAGGTGCTTCTAAAAAGTATTGTGAAAAAAATCTTAAATAATGTTTTCACTTTGTTATTACGGGTTATTGTGTGTAGAATTTATTTTGAAGTCAGGCTGTAGCACAACAAAATGTGGAATCAAGTCAAGGGGTATGAACACTTTATGAAGGCACTGTGTCTTATGGGGTAAAGGTCTATGGGGTTATGTTTTATGAAGAGAGATCAAGCACCATTAGGGAAGCTACTCCGAAAATATAGTTTGCCATGCTACCAATTACTTCACACTGGAAGAAGTTAAGCTACACTAAAACTACCCTTAAGAAACATATAGTTGACTAAAGTTAYTTTGAAAAAGAAAACTGACCAAAAATATAAACTCAACATGTAAAGTGTCTGTCCCATGTTTCATGAGCTGAAATAAAAGATCCCAGAAATGTTCCATACTGTACGCATAGAAAGCATATTCTCAAAAATGTTGTGAACAAATGTGTTTACATCCCTGTTAGTGAGCATTTCTCCTTTGCCAAGATAATCCATCCACCTGACAGGTGTGCCTTATCAAGAAGCTGTWTAAACACCATGATCATTAAACAGGTGCACCTTGTGCTGGGGACAATAAAAGGCCACTCTAAAATGTGCAGTTTTGTCACACAACACAATGCCACAGATGTCTAAAGTTTTGAGGGAAAGTGCAATTGTCATGCTGACTGCAGGAATGTCCACCAGAGCTGTTGCCAGATAATTGAATGTTAATTTCTCTACCATAATCCGCCTCCAAGTCGTTTTAGAGAATTTGGCAGTATGTCCAACCAACCTCACAACCGCAGACCACATGTAACCACACCAGTCCAGGACCTCCACATCCGGCTTCTTTACCTGCGGGATCGTCTGAGACTAGCCACCCGGACAGCTGTTGGAACTGTGGGTTTGCAAAAACCGTCTCAGGAAAGCTGATCTGCGTGCTYGTCGTCCTCACCAGGGTCTTGACCTGACTGCAGTTCGGCRTCGTAATCCACTTCAGTGGGCAAATGCTCACCTTTGATGGCCACTGGCATGCTGGAGACTTGTGCTCTTCACAGATGAATCCCGGTTTCAACTGTACCGGGCAGATAGCAGACAGTGTGTACGGCGTCGTGTGGACRAGCGGTTCGCTGATGTCAACGTTGTGAACAGAGTGCACCATGGTGGCGGGGAGTTATGGTATGGGCAGGCATAAGCTACGGACWACGAACACAATTGCATTTTATCGATGACCATTTGAATGAACGGAGAAGCCGTGACGAGATCCTGAGGACCATTGTCGTGCCATTCACCCGCCGCCATCACCTCATGTTTCAGCATGATAATGCATGGCCACATGTCGCAAGGATCTATACACAATTCCTGGAAGCTGAAAATGCCCCAGTTCTTCCATGGCCTGCATACTCACCAGACATGTCACCCATTGAGTACGTTTGGGATCCTTTGGATTGACGTGTACAACAGTGTGTTCCAGTTCCTGCCAAYATCCAGCATCTTTGCACAGCCATTGAAGAGGAGTGGGACAACATTCCACAGGCCACAATCAACAGCCTGATCAACTATATGAGAAGGAGATGTGTCGCGCTGCATRAKGCAAATGGTGGTCACACCAGATACTGACTGGTTTTCAATTCCATGTCCCTACCTTTAAAAAAAAATTGCTATCTGTGACCAACAGATGCGTATCTGGGGCCTAATGAATTTATTTCAATTGACTGATTTCTTTATATGAACTGTAACTCAGTAAAATCTTTGAAATTATTGCATATTGCGTTTGTATTTTTGTTCAGTGTAGGTCACTGCATCCAAAATACTTATTATATGTAAATCTGACTACAAATTGCAAGAACAGATCACTTTGGGTCATATGTTAACAGAAAGYGTAATTTAGTGTATTAAACACAAAAACAATGTTTCAAGTGAGAATTAGGCAGGTCTGATGCCAAAACTAAAGGAAATTATTATTACTTCACCCACATTTTATTTTTAGTGTGGTGTGTAGTTCCAGTAGTTAGCTAAAAAAATAAAATAATGATAATAATAGTTCCAGTAGTTAGCTGCAGCGCTATGTGGTAAAAWACGTATCAAGTACTGACAAACACCACCAAGATTTTAATTTAGTTAAACTACCACCAAGCTACAGCAAAATGTTGTTAAATGACTAGTTTAACTAAATGTAGCTCACTATGACCCAACACTGTCAAACACATACAGTTTGTAGCTCTTATGCTGATAAAGATGTAAATATTCTAATTTCCTGAGTCATACCAAACAATTGTGGTATTTTCGTTTATTGTATTTTATTCAACATTAAGATACTACAGAATCTGTGCTATTGCATCCATCTGTGTATTTTGGATGTTTGTCAATCAATATAATAATCACCATTCAATCACAAATGTGGCCACAAACCGATTTATCTGCCATAATATGCAAAGTATCTTTCCAATAAGAGATACTGGAGGATCCCAACAGTAATAAAAATGAGGCCAGAAAAGTACAGGCACCTGATGGATTTAGGTTGTACAGAAAAGTAGCTGTTTTGGTTTGTCTGCTACCCAACTCATAACACCATAGCACATGAATATGTCTCAAAATAAATAACAAAGTGCATTTCGCCCACAACCTTTTCAGAGATAGAAAAGATAAAGGGTGCAGGTGCTCAATAGCTCTCCACACTCAAAACATCCAATTCAGGGTAATAAATCAGCACTCAAATATTTTCAAAATATAAAAAAAGGTAACTGTAGCCACCCCTCTCTGAAGATCCTGGCCTGATGCCATTGCAGGTGGAAATTGCCCTGTCACAAGAATAGCAAAATAGCGTGACACAGAAAGAAACCATTCGCTCTAGTTCATACCAATCCCTTCTAAGCAAGGAAATAAAAACCAACATCCCTCATTCAGATCCAGTCATGTAGATTCAACCACTATTGTTCATTGATTGATTTATACCAGAGGGCATTGTTACCCTGGAAATGGTAAGGGGATACTGGGCTTCCATAACATGCAGTCACCTGCAGTAGGGATATGTCACAATTAATATATTAGAGGTACTGTACATGGTGATGAAATGCTTCTTGATTCTTGCTTACCTTTCTGGGGTCTTTCCAGGTGTCCATAAAGAAAGAGGGGAATAACTCAAGAGACTTCCTTGGAAAGTCAATAGGAAATATGTCCAGAAATGTGTCCCAGGGACATGCTTTCTCATGCTTCACATGCAAATATACAGTATATGTGAATGCTCCTGGGTGATACAGTCATCATGGTTGATTCAAATTAATTAGACAGTGAGTCAAGAAGTTTTTTTCAGCTTTTACTGTTTTCTGCAATTACAGTTTGTTTCTGTGTTATTGGTCATCCCCAAAATATTTATGTCCACAAAAACAATTCTAGACTGATTAATATTATTTTTAATTTTCTATTTTTCTTCACCCTTATTTGACCAGGTAGGCTAGTTGAGAACAATTACAAATTCTTATTTACAACTGCGACCTGGCCAAGATAAAGCAAAGCACACATACAACAACACAGAGTTACACATGGAATAAACAAACATACAGTCAATAATACAGTAGAAAAAGTCTATATACAGTGTGTGCAGGTAATCAAATGGCTACCCGGACTATTTGCATTGTTTKCCCCCCCAACCCCTCTTTTTACGATGCTACTCTCTGTTTATCATATATGCATAGTCACTTTAACTATACATTCATGTACATACTACYTCAATTGGGCCGACCAACCAGTGCTCCCACACATTGGCTAACCGGACTATCTGCATTGTGTACCACCCACTACCCGCCAACCCCTCTTTTACGCTACTGCTGCTCTCTGTTCATCATATATACATAGTCACTTTAACCATATCTACATGTGCATACTACCTCAATCAGCCTGACTAACCGGTGTCTGTATGTAGCCTCGCTACTTTTATAGCCTCGCWACTGTATATAGCCTGTCTTTTTACTGTTGTTTTATTTCTTTACCTACCTATTGTTCACCTAATACATTKTTGCACTATTGGCTAGAGCCTGTAAGTAAGCATTTCACTGTTGTATTCGGTGCACGTGACAAATAAACTTTGATTTGATTTGATTTGCAAATTAGGTAGGATAAGGGAGGTAAAGGCAGTAAATAGGCCATGGTGGAGAAGTAATTACAATATAGCAATTAAACACTGGAATGGTTGATGTGCAGAAGATGAATGTGCAAGTAGAGATACTGGGGCAAAGGAGCAAGAGAAATAAATAAATACAGTATGGGGATGAGGTAGTTGGATGGGCTATTTACAGATGGGTGCAGTGATCTGTGAGCTGCTCTGACAGCTGGTGCTTAAAGCTAGTGAGGGAGATATGAGTCTCCAGCTTCAGTGATTTTTGCAGTTCCTTCCAGTCATTGGCAGCAAAGAACTGGAAGGAAAGGTGGCCAAAGGAAGAATTGGCTTTGGGGGTGACCAGTGAGATATACCTGTTGGAGCGCGTGCTATGGGTGGGTGCTGCTATGGTGACCAGTGAGCTGAGATGGGCTTTACCTAGCAGGGTCTTGTAGATGACCTGGAGCCAGTGGGTTTGGCGACGAGTATGAAGTGAGGGCCAGCCAACGAGAGCGTACAGGTCGCAGTGGTGGGTAGTATATGGGGCTTTGGTGACAAAAYGGTTGGCATTGTGATAGACTGCATCCAATTTGTTGAGTAGAGTGTTGGAGGCTATTTTGTAAATGACATCGCCAAAGTCGAGGATCGGTAGGAGGGTCAATTTTATGAGGGTATGTTTGGCAGCATGAGTGAAAGATGCTTTGTTGCAAAATAGGAAGCCGATTCTAGATTTAATTTTGGATTGGAGATGCTTAATGTGAGTCTKRAAGGAGAGTTTACAGTCTAACCAGACACCTAGGTATTTGTAGTTGTCCACATATTCTAAGTCAGAACCGTTCAGAGCAGTGATGCTGGACTGGCGGGCAGGTGCTGGCAGCGATCGGTTGAATARCATGCATTTCGTTTTACTTGCATTTAAGAGCAGTTGGAGTCCACGGAAGGAGAGTTATATGGCAWTGAAGCCCGTCTGGAGGTTAGTTAACACAGTATCCAAAGAAGGGCCAGAGGTATACAGATATTTTACTCATTACAAGACTTCCCCGTTTGAAGTTTAATAGTGTGAGATGTATGCCCTCAGTTGGGAAGAGAGCTAGGGGACAGAACATGTTTGTGTCATTGTTAGAAAGATTTCAATTGTTACTGAATGACTGATCTAAATAATGACACAATGATCTATTGTGAACTCTCACCACGAATATTTAAAATGAGTCCCATTCATTGTACTTTTCTCTGCACACATATTGTCATTTTTTTAATGTGTTTTCAATATCTCTTCATTATTGACACAAGCTTCTTGGGTCTTTACTTTTTGAATAGACCTCATATAAAACACCTGGTGTTAAAGATTTCCTCTGACCTCAATTGGAGTTCCTGGTTAAATAAAGGTTAAATAAAAACATTATGACAGGGTGTAAGGAGAGTCAAATGGCTGTATTAGGTTATATTTCTCTCAGCAAAGACTATTTCCTGGGAACAGCAGACTTTGCTGGGTATATGTAGCTTCCCAGCATTCTCTTGTTGGGGTAGGAGCCTGCCGTAGAGCGCAATCATTTTCTTCTTTTCTTTCGTCTCGGAACTGTTCTTTCATTCGTTGGTTCCAAGTTTCCCATGAGAAACAATGACAACGAATCCCTGAGGCTCCAGATCTCTCTTTAAACCGTACACATTTACACACACAGCAAACATGCCTGACTATATATACTTCTTTAACCCCAAAATCAAACAAGGGAGCYCTTTGGAGGAGCACAGGGAGAGGACTTAACAAGGGAAATGTGGTGACTGTTGCATTTCCCTATATCTAGTACTTATGACAACTTTTGTCTCAAAGAGTATTTTAAACCAGATTCAACAGTCTTGTAAAAGACCAAGCAGTCAGGGTATTYGACTCCTGTTCCTGAGAAAGTCACTAGTCACTAGCATCCTAATATTGAAATGGAAAAACCTTTGGATATACAGTACTTAATGTTAAACATATTATTTATATTAAAGAAAGTTTTGCCTTAATGAGCTTCTCATAGGGATAGGACCCAAAACAAGAAGTGTTTCTTAACCTGACCACCCATCCTACATACTACATGTCTCCATAGAGGACCTGTCATAGTAAAGCTGGTTAGGAACCACAGAGACTCTAGCTGAACATCAAGCTGAGATGCAGAGTAAGCCAAGAAAGAAAAGAAAGAGGAATGAATTTAGTTACCAGGGAGGATGGCTGCCTTCACATCTATAGTCCCTCTGACTGTGTGTCTAAGGCCTGCCCTGGATGGTTACAGGGAGGATGGCTGCCCTTCACGGATATAGTCCCTCTGACTGTGTGTCTAAGGCCTGCCTGGATGGTTACCAGGGAGGATGGCTGCCTTCACGGATATAGTCCCTCTGACTGTATGTCTAAGGCCTATTCTGGATGGTTACCAGGGAGGATGGCTGCCTTTCACACTATAGTCCCTCTGACTGTGTCGTTAAGGCCTATTCTGGATGGTTACCAGGGAGGATGGCTGCCTTCACATCTATAGTCCCTCTGACTGTTGTCTAAGGCCTATTCTGGATGGTTACCAGGGAGGGATGGCTGCCTTCACATTATAGTCCCTCTGACTGTGTGTCTAAGGCCTATTCTGGATGGTTACCAGGGAGGATGGCTGCCTTCACATCTATAGTCCCTCTGACTGTGTGTCTGACCTGGCCAGCAAATGGAGCAGAGCCTAATTCTCCTGAAATGAATATCACCATCTTGACCAAACTCATTTAGAGATCAGGCAGGCCCTTAATCCTTCCCCTGGGGAGGATGTTTGCGCCTCTTTCTCCCGTCCCCTCTCCTTTTGGAAAAAGCTAACATGGCTACATTTGCCAGACTAATGGGCTTAGCGCAAGCTGTTACAGAGGAGAGTGGACACACAGCAGGCTGGCCGGTACACTGCCTGGCGCTTTTTAATCTGACTCCTGATGAAGGGAAAACACAGTGGGTTATCCCTAGACCCTTAGCGGRACATTGGGAGATAAAAGGAGGAATGGGGGAGGGGGTAGACTGGGGGTTGGAGACACAGAGAATAGAGAAATAGAGAGAGAKAGAAGAGAGAGTAGAACTATTTTGGGGAGGATAACTTCATTTCCTTTAGGGTGATTACAGCCCTGAGACTGATACAGAGCTGTTGTAGGTCTGTCAAGTGTATTCCTGCAGGGATCATTTGAGTAATGCTAAATAAGCCTTTTTCCCAACCCAGGGAATATTCTATGACAACAGTTTCTTCGTTTCTTTGATWAACAACAATATAACAAGTGGAAAAATTGATAAACTTCAATCAATTTTCCTTATTGATGGCTTCGGTGGCTGTTGCTGGGTGTGGCACGGTAGTGTTATAGCTGTTTTATTAATACCTTGGCTAACAGTCTCTTTGGACAAACAAAGCATGTCACTCTTTGAGCATGTGCTATGTGAGAGCAGGCATCCTTTAACACAACTACTGATAACCCTGTCTGTATGACACCTCTGCTCCTTCCGTTCTACAACCTGTGGCAGCAGGTAGCCAGGTACACTTAACCATAAGTGAGGTCATCCTGTGATTACACTGGCATCCTCTGATGTTGACTTAGGATGGAACTTTAACACCAGTAGAAATGCACCTGTGAAGAAAATGTTCTAAAGGCAAGGGGGCATTTTTCCTGTTCAGGTCACGTGYTGAGAAATACCTCTGGGACATTTTACATGAGGCAGGGCAAACTACTGAAACCAACATGTACGTAAACRGAGTGAATTGACACAAGAAATACAAATTCCTCCAAATTCTTCTGAAACTTTTCCTGAGCAGACAACAACACCAGCCCATCGTCACGCCATATTTGAGTTGTCTTCTCCTCCACATCATCTTTCTTTCATTAAAAACTCCAGCTGACAGTGGAGTCAAAGGACTGCGGGAATGGCACCTTGAAAGGCAAAGGCAGGCAGTCATACCGCTTTAGGCCTCAATACAAGTCACCTACCCCAAAGTCACAACCCATTCTAGGCCAATGACCCACAAGTAAGAGACTCAGTCAAATCCGTTTTGCACCATGCCTGTCCTGCTGGTGCTGTGCACTGTGCAGTGAATATCTTCAGGGTCATTTCACCAGTCATTTCTTCACTTGGCTCCAGACACACTTAAAGAGCCCCAGCAAACACTCTCTCACCTCAGTTTCTGCTCTGGTCTGTGTGCTCTGGAGTCACACCCGGCACCGCAGTCCATCTGGAGGACTCACACCCACAATCCCCTGGAGGACTCACACCCACAATCCCCTGGAGGACTCACACCCACAATCCCCTGGAGGAGGAATCACACCCACAATCCCCTGGAGGACACAATCCCCAGACCCACCACAATCCCCTGGAGGACTCACACCCACAATCCCCTGGAGACTCACACCCACAAATCCCCTGGAGGACTAACACCCACAATCCCCTGGAGGACTCACACCCACAATCCCCTGGAGGACTAACACCCCACAATCCCCTGGAGGACTCACACCACAATCCCCTGGAGGACTCCACACCCACAATCCCCTGGAGGACTCACACCCACAATCCCCTGGAGGACTCACACCCACAATCCCCTGGAGGACTCACACCCACAATCCCCTGGAGGACTCACACCCACAATCCCCTGGAGGACTCACACCCACAATCCCCTGGAGGACTAACACCCACAATCCCCTGGAGGACTCACACCTAAAATCCCSTGGAGGACTCACACCCACAATCCCCTGGAGGACTAACACCCGCAGTCCCTCTGATGGATTTCTTACAGTTTTGAAACTGTTGCATGTTTAGCAGCCGGAGCTTTGGGCACGGATAGTTTTTTGAAGGTACTGTGATTTTGATTTACTGCAGGAATAACACCTACTGCATAAAATGATATGTTCATAATACTTTGTTTTGGAATGTCAATAATTTAAATAATTCCAAAACGTTTTTACAATTTGGCTATCAGGAAGCTCGTTTAGGTCACTGGCAACATCTTCTTTACAGAGTTTTCAGTGAAAGAGTCTTTTACGTTTTCCTGTCCGACATTGAACTGATTTGAATATGAAATAAGAGAGCTAGTGCATGCTATTGCTCATTCCCACTTCAATAAAGAAACACTTGTTTACATTGGGTCAACAAGTAGGCTATGTGAAAGTGTCAGAGAATTATCCRCATAGCACTCAGCTGAAATGGTGTTGCAGGATCAAACACCATTTGATGACAAACTGTTGTTTTTCATTATTTCATCATCTAAACTTTATGAATGTGGCCAATGCATTSTATCTCCACACCTACAGTATATAAACATATCAAATAGAAAATACTGATGTACTACTTTGACCTTTGACCTGTAAATCTTCATGACTATTGTAAACTACATTTCCATTCCAGGAGGCAGCAGCCATGTCGAGTCTGGGGGAGAGTCTATCATCAGAGGGCAGCAGCCCATCGTTACCGCCCCGCCTAGGTCTGCCCGAGAGCAACATGGGACACAGGGCCGGGGCTGCCTGGGAGATGGAGAACACCAAGCCCTGCATGGAGGCTCTGGAGCATTGCGGCTTTCCAGGCCTCTACCTGTCCTGCTTCGACATGCTCTTTACCGAGGACGCCGCCTGGCTGGTGAAGGTGTCCGAGGCCTCCCCGGGTCTGGCCTGCGCCATGCCTGTCCCTGTACCCAGGATGGCGCACGGGGAGGAGCCAGAGCAGTGCCCCGTCATCGACAGCCAGGCCCTGGGGCTCTCCCCGGGGCTAGAGGGCCAGGAGGAGGAGCGCTCCCTGGAACAAGTCCAGAGCATGGTGGTCGGAGAGGTTCTGAAGGACATCGAGACGGCCTGCAAGCTGCTCAACATCACCCCAGGTAGGTACTGGTACTGTAGTAAGCTGCCACTCTCATTCTAGAATTATTATTATTAGAGTTTATGGATATTTCTGTTTGAAGCTATGTTCTGTGGTGGATACTCATTCCATGTCCAATGTMCAATTAATTGATGGTTGTTACATCAGCATTCTGTGCATTTCATATTTGATGTGGGCTACAAACCATAGTCCATGCACTTTCTCCTAATTGTTATTCTATGGCTGCCATCGCTGCATGATCCTGTCTCCTTTTCAAGAGCATTAAAAGAAGGTCGACTGACTGAAAGCTCAGGCATAATTAAAGAAATCAAATGAAAAATCAAATCAAATTTTATTTGTCACATGCGCCAAATACAACAGGTGTAGTGTAGACCTTACCGTGAAATGCTTACTTACAAGCCCTTAACGAACAATGCAGTTCAAGAAATAGAGTTAAGAAAATATTTACTAAATAAACTAAAGTAAAAAAATAATTACATGAAAAGTAACACAAGAAAATAACAATAACAAGGCAGAAGAGACAGTAGCTGCAACATTATGTACAAAATAAGTTACAAACAAAGCGAAAAAACAAACAAAATAGCATAGAATGTGCATCTGACTGGAAGTGTGCAGAGACTTTTTCCAGTTTCTCCAGTTTTGCCTTTTGSCTCCAGCACCTTCACTAACCAGCTGTGGGTGTGCGGTAGATTCTGCTTTTTATCTAATAGCATTAAGAACACCATGGCTGATCATTCTAGCGTATTCATGCATTACTGTCCAGGTATTGACARAGGTATTGATATATTGATTCAGAGCAGACACGTCTCCCTGAGACAAAAGATACTCCTGCTGCTAGATGGTAATGGCTGGATGACAGCTCGATGAAGAATGATATCTCTCTGACGCAAGTCATGTTTGTCTGCTCCAGGATCTATATAATCCCAACCTTTGCATGCGTTTAACAAATACCCAACAGGACTTAATGGGAATGACGTTGTTGCTCGCCTGCCAACAGCCGTGTACACAGTATTTGGGTTAGGTCTGTTCAACTGGCAAAGCAAACAGCAGGTTGAAGGAATACAGTACTGTATGTGTACTGTAAGATGTCTTCAGTCAGTCACACCCTGACATCTCAGAGCCCCTCGTCCTGCTGCTGCTGCTGTTGTATCAAAAATGTGGTGTCATGGTGCGTTTCAACTGATGAAAACGATTGTAGAGTACACAACAGAACAGTRCCGTACCTTATGCAAACCACCATTCTCCCCAGCTCATGCCTGTGATTAGAGTTTACCCAGAGTGAACCTCACAGAGAAAATACTAGTCAAATAAACAGCTTGAGATGAAGACAGTGATAGGCCTCTGACCGACAGCATTTGTGTCTCTATATGTCTGCATCCATACATAGATACATATAGGGAGGGATCTATTCAGGGCAGTTAAAGAGGGTTACCAAAACAACCATGAACACAGTAGAGACGCTAGATGTGTGTGTGGTCCCTATACTACAGTGTTACTTGATCTTTGATCTCACACACACACACACACACACACACACACACACACACACACACACACACACACACACACACCACACACCACACACACACACACACACACACACACACACACACACACACACACACACCACACACACACACACCACACCACACACACCACACACACCACACACACACACACACACACACACACACACCACACCAACACACCACACACACACACACCAACACATTTTCCAGTTGACAGTTATCGTAAATGTTACTGCTAGTTAATAGTACTGCTAGCTAATAGTTTCTATAGATTTATAGGGGACTAACCAAAAAAAAAAGTKTATTTTTWATTTTTTTATCTGTTATCCCCAGACCCCATGGAGTGGAACTCGGGGAACGTTCAGAAGTGGTTGCTGTGGACAGAGCATCTGTACAGACTGCCTCAGGCTGGAAAGACCTTCCAGGAGCAGACTGGGAAAGACCTGTGTGCCATGAGTGAAGAGGACTTCAGGCAGAGGGTCCCTCAGTGTGGAGACACTCTGCACGCCCACCTGGACATCTGGAAGTCAGGTGTGTTATAATAACTGTATGACTGGTGTGGACAGTCAGGTATGCTATAATACACTGGACACAAATACAAACGCAACATGTAAAGTGTTGGTCCCATATTTCATGAGCTGAAATAATCTATACCAAAAAGCATTGTGCACCAATGTGTTTACATCCATGTTAGTGAGCATTTCTCCTTTGCCAAGATAACCCATCAACCTGACCGGTGTGGCATATCAAGAAGCTGATTCAACAGCATGATCATTACACAGGTGCACCTTGTGCTGGGGAAAATAGTAGAACACTCTAAAATGTGCAGTTTTGTCACACAACACAATGCCAAAATTTCTGCACAAACTGTCAGAAACCATCTCAGGGAAGCTTACCTGTGTACTCGTCGTCCTCACCAGGGTCTTGACCTGACTGCAGTTCGGCGTTGCAACCGACTTCAATGGGAAAATGCTCACCTTCGATGGCCGCTTGCACGCTGGAGAACTGTGCTCCTCACGGATGAATCCCGTTTTGAACTGTACCAGGCAGATTGCAGACGTTGTGTATGGTGTTGTGTGGGAAAGCAGTTTGCTGTCAACATTGCGAATAGAGTGCTTCATGGTGGTGGTGGGGTTATGATATGGCATATGGCTGCCCATTGTATCAATGTTAATTTGAATGCACAGAGATACTGTTACGAGATCCTGAGGMCATTTGTCATGCCTTTCATCCACYCCCATCATCTCATGTTTCAACATGATAATGCACAGCCCCATGTCGCAAGGATCTGTACGCAATTCCTGAAAGCTGAAAATGTTCCAGTTCCTYCACGGCCTGCATACCCACCAGACATGKCACCCATTGAGCACGTTTGGATGCTCTGAATCGACGTGTACGACAGCGTGTTCTAATTYACGCCAATATCCAGCCACTTCGCACAGCCATTGAAGAGGAGTGGGACAACATTCCACAGGCCACAATCAACAGCCTTATCAACTCTATGCGAAGGAGATGTGTAGCASTGCATAACGCAAATGGTGTGGTTTTCTGATCCACACCCCTATTTTTTAAAGGGTATCTGTGACCAATAGATGCATATCTGTATTCCCAGTCCATAGAATAGGGCCTAATGAATTCATTTTGATTTACCTATTTCCTTACATGAACTGTAACTCATGTAACAATGCTTTGCACATTGTTCCCATGTGCAGTTCTTGATTTTTCCCAGTCTGTAGCCTGCATATCAACTGGTGATACGCAACCACGTACAGCTAAGTTATAAATACCTGCTAAGCTGTAGCACTGTCATTACAAACATCAAGCTAGAGTGTCTATACTACGGTAAGCCGTAATCCACTGGTGTAGAACAGTCAGCTGTGTTACTAAATATACTGTACTAGTATACTGTATAGACAGCTTCACAGGCTGATATATGTAGCTGTATTTTGTTGGGTTAACAGTTCACTGTTATAACCTGTGTACCGTCTGGTGTAGACAGCTGCTGTCTTATTAATACTGTACTGTTATTCACTGGTGTAGACAGTCAGCTGTGCTTATAATACTGCTAGCGTATCACTTGGTGTAGACAGTCAGCTAGTGTAATAAACTGTTACTGCTAATCACTGCGTGTAGACAGCGTCAGCTAGTGATTATAATAACTGTACCTGTATACACGTGCATGGACAGCTTCAGGCTGTGCCTTATAAATCACTGTTAACCTAGTATCACTAGGGCTACTAGACAACGCTCAGCTTGCTGTTATAATACTACGATAGAAGACTGATATACCACTGTGCTTAGCAACAGTGCGCGCTTTAGAACTACTGCTACCTAGTATAACAATGTTGCTAGCAACACAAGTCTAGCTGTCATTATATAATAACTGTATAGCGTGTATAGACTGCTCTATAGGAACATATATTCAGCTAGTGCTTATAATACATGTAGCTGTAAACTGGCAGTAGACATACAGCTGCTGATCTATAATTACTTAAGACTTAGTATGACTGCATAGACATTCAGACCTGTGCCCTATTAATAACTGTAGCTGTATGACTGGCAAGGTTCAGTGTAATTAAACCTGTACTAATCACTGGTAGACAGGTTCAGCGTATAATATGTGAACTGCTACGAACAGTCAAGCTGTGTTAATAATACTAGCTATATGTACCTGGCGTAGACCGTCAGCTGTGTTATAATACTGTACGCTAGTAATGACTAGGGTTAGGACAGCTCAGCTGTGTTAATTATATACTGATACTGTCATACTGCGTATAGACAGTCAGCTGGTGTATTATAATACTGTACCTGTATCGACTAGCGCTAGGAACAGTCAAGCTGTGTTATAATAACATGTAGCTGTAGATGACTAGCGTACGACAGTCAGCTGTGTTATAATACTGTAGCTGTATGACTAGCGTAGACAGTCTGCACATACTGTACTACTGTTTTCTATAGTGAAGCTTGTATTATTCTGTTCAAACAATACAACAATTAATCTCTCTCTTTTTATATCCCCTTCTTTCTCTCCCCGCAGCTGCCTGGATGAAAGAGAGGTGTTCAGTTGGAGACAGCAAAATCACAGGTAGGTTTGGCCTCTTCTCTAGTAGCTTTGTTAGGACAGAAAGTGACATGAATCTCGTTTCTCCAGGACCAGAGTGTTGTTGGCCCTTGGGAAGGAGTAGTGACAGTTGTGTTCATAGCTCCTAGGTAGAAGAGCAGAGGGTCATGTAAAGTGCAGTCTTGTTAGCAAATATGTGTCTGTGCGTGCTCATCCCTCCCCCCTCTGTGCAGGCGGAGAAGAGCTGTGGTTGGAGGCAGACTCGTCGTGCTCAGGCCAGCCCATCCACCTGTGGCAGTTCCTCAGAGAGCTGCTCCTCAAGCCCCACAACTACGGACGCTGCATCCGCTGGCTCAACAAGGAGAAAGGTGAGCCAGGCAGGCTGTGTGACCGCCAAGAACTGGGATGGGATAAGTTCAGAAGTATTTTCAACTCTGCAWTAATCCATCCTCTTCTCTCTTCTAATTTTTATTATCATTTTCTAATTTCTAATTCTAATTCCATATCTAATCCCACTCTGCTGTCTGCCAGGTATTTTCAAAATCGAGGACTCTGCTCAGGTGGCGAGACTCTGGGGACGGAGGAAGAACCGTCCAGCGATGAACTATGACAAGCTGAGCCGCTCCATACGGCAGTACTACAAGAAGGGCATCATCCGCAAGCCTGACGTCTCCCAGAGACTGGTCTACCAGTTTGTCCACCCAGTATAAGGGGAAGGAGGAGGACAAAGGCCTACAAAGAAAGGGCCACACGATCACACCTTGGTCTTGAACATTACACAACTGAGCTGAAAAGGGGTACAACAAATGCACTGGCCAACCCCTGTCAGTACACATACCCTTTGCCAGTACTGAAGTGTCAGCTGCCAAAGCTGGCAAATTAAGATTTTATTTTTTTAACGCAGAGAAGAAATTTGAGACAAACATTTTAAGTGATCTTTCTCTGGACTGCCCCTGCCATCTGAACTGCCTTTTTAATTTGCATGATCTGCCTGTCCTTGTTTTCCTATTGTGTCATTTAACCAATAATCAGTATCTTAAAACAACACTGTAGAATGAAGAACAGTTTGTTGTTTGTTMATTTATCAGATCTGGTCCCCGTCCTTAGTCTGGGAATGTATTTAGGAGTTTTGCTTCAGTAGCGTTCAGTTCTGGCAGTTATCCAGAGGAGCAAACAGCTCCCTCTTTTTTTATTAAATCACATGGCACACTTCGGAATTCTCCCGAAAGGCATTTACAATAGAGAATTAGAGCAGTTCACTGAACCTGAATGGGAGTGCATCAACAACTCCCTGACAATGAACTGAAACAGCCACCACAGTCATCCGACCCTCTCCTATATGCACGCTCCATTAACCCACAGTGGCAAGAAAAAGTATGTGAACCCTTTGGAATTACCTGGATTTCTGAATAAATTGGTCATAAAATTAGACAAACAYAGTCTGCTTAAACTAATAACACAAACAAGTATACGTTTTCATGTCTTTATTGAACACAACATGTACACATTCACAGTGTAGGGTGTAAAAAGTATGTGAACCCTTGCATTTAATAATTGGTTGAACCTCCTTTGGCAGCAATAAACTCAACCAAACATTTTCTGTAGTTGCGGATCAGACCTGCACAACGGTCAGGAGGAATTTTGGACCATTCCTCTTAACAATACTGTTTCAGTTCAACAATATTCTTAAGATATCTGGTGTGAACCGTTCGAGGTCATGCCACAGCATTTTAAATCGGGATGAGGTCAGGACTCTGACTGGGCCACTCCAGAAGGTGTATTTTCTTCTGTTGAAACCATTCTGTTGGAGAACCCTCTCTGCCCGACACAAACCTCGGCACTGGATATGTTTTCTAGGTGTCTTTATATATAACGTCATGACCATGAGTTTTTTGTGGGAGCGAGTTCATGTTTATTTTGCTATTTTTAATACAAGCTTGCACTAATAATATCATTATATGCATGTACTTAGTTTTAAGTTTTGTTTGGTTTACACAAAAACTTTTCATTCGAAAGCTCCACATTTCAATTTTAACCAAAAAACAAGTTGATGACAACTCAATGTGTTTTACCATCCTGTAGTGACATTTCTCCTTTTGTCCAAGATAACCCATCAACCTGACCGGTGTGGCATATCAAGCAAGCTGATTCAAACAGCATGATCATCTTACACAGGTGCACCTTGTGCTGTGGGAAGAAATGTAGTAGAACTACTCTAAAATGGTGCAGTTTTGTCAGCAGCACACCCATCAATGTCAAAAATTTCGCACAACGTAGTAATGCTATTCCAGGGAAAGCTACTGTTGACTCGTCGTCCACCAAGGGTCTTGACGTCTGACTGCAGTTCGTGCGTTGCAACCGACTGTCATATGGGCAAATTCCTCACTCTTCGATGGCCGCTTGCACGCTGGAGCCTACCTTTCTCACGGATGATGTTTTGGAACTGGACAGGCAGATTGCAAGACTTGTGTATGGTGTTCGTTGTGGGAAGAGCAGTTTGCCTTGTAACATTCGATAGAGTGCTCATGGTGTGGTGGGGTGTATGATATGGCATAATTGGTGCCCATTGTAGTAATGTTTAATTGAATGGCACAGAGATACTGTTACGAGATCCTGAGGCATTGTCCAGCTTTTCTATTCCTACCCCCTCATCTCATTGTTTCAACATGATAATGCACAGCTCCCATCGTCCGCAAGGATCGTTACGCAATTTCCCTGCATAGCTGAAGAATGTTCCAGTTCCTTCACGCCTGCCATACCCCCAGACAGTACCATTGGAGCACGTTTGGGTATGCTCTGAATCGGACGGTACGACAGCGTGTTCTAATACCAATATCCAGCCACTTGGACAGCCTGAAGCAGGAGTGGGGACAACATTCCACAGGCCACAATCAACCTACACTCCTATGCGAAGGATGATGTAGCAGTGCATAGACGCATGTGTGGTTTCTGATCCACACCCTATTTTTTAAAGGGGTATTTGACCAAAGATGCATATCTGTATTCCTGTATAGAAGTAGGGCCTAGAATTCATTTTGATTTACCTTATTTTCCTTACATGAACTGTAACTCAGTAAATGTTTACTATTGTTCCATGTTGTCGTTTATATTTTTCCTCAGTGTTAGGCTGTCACAAGTGGTGTACCCACAGACAAGCTGTGTTATAATTACTTTGTTTAGCGGGTATGAGTTTAGTACATAAGACATTACAGAAAAAACCTGGATTAAAAATCCAACTGTTATGCTGGTAACTCACGAGTGATAGACCAGTTCATTCTGGTGTTGGGTAGGGATGAGCGGTGGGGTGGGAGTAAACTTTATCACATGGTGCTCGATCAGTTCTTTAGTTTCTGTTGTTTTTATAAAAAAAAAAACCCAACAAAATAATTTGGTGACCTGTAGTTCGAGGGTGGGGTGGTTATTTTTTTTAAAAGAAAACAAAGTAACAAGAACTGGTGTTAAATACAAACATATGGAGTAGAGTTATCCACTGGTGTACGACAGTCAGCTTGTGTTATTATATTATCTGGTACCTTGTATCACTGGGTGTAGAAGTTCAGCTTGTGTTAATAAGACTGTAGCTGTATCTACGGTGTGAGACAGTCATGCTGTGTTAATATATGTACTTTTGTTATTCAGCTGGTGTAAACTAGTCTAGCTGTGTTATTTAATACTGTACTGTATTCACTGGTGTAGACAGTCACTGTTATAATATGTAGCTGTGTATACTGGGTAGACAGTTCCGCTGTGTTTATATATACTTCGTACTGTATCATGGTGTAAGTACAGTTCACTTTTGTATAATTACTTTGTAGCTGTATACTGTCATATGACATTCAGCTGTCTTGTTATATTATACTGTATGCTGTATGACTGGCGTAAGACATTCACTTGTGTTTTATTATACTTTGTTATTGCGTAGACTGTTCCTTAGACATTTTAGCTTTGTGTTATTTAGAAATTTTACTGTAGCTGTATCATCCTAGGTGGCGAAAGAACAGATAATATATGCGTGGTTGGGGTAGTTTCCATACTCGGCTTACCCACAAAACAAGGTATGGACTAGCGTAGAACAGTTCAGCTGTGTTATAAATACTGTAGCTGTATACTTGTCGTATGTGTCCACCAGCTCAGCTGCTGTTATAATCTGTATGCTGTTACCCCGAACTCAGCGCCACGACTACAGGGTTGTTTGTTAAATTTATTACTTGGGAAGTAGACTAAGATAAAGAAACTAAGCTAGTGACAGATAAGGGCTCGTGTTTATTCATTTATTTATCTGAGCTGGTTAGGGTGGGACGGCGGGGGTAGGACGGGAGGGTCGCGGCCTTGTATAATGGGAGCTGGTGATTGGCTTGTTATAGTATCTAGCGGTAGACATGTTTTATTTCTGTTGTATAATTAATCGGTTGCTGTTATGATCTTAGCGTTAGATTCGTGACATACGTTAGGCTGATCTTGGTTTGTTCTATATGTAGAACTCTCTTGTTTTATTCGTTTTTTAAAATTTACAAACTCACACTCAGCAGGCCTTTTTATATCCCCTCTTTCTCTCCCGCAGCTGCCTGGGATTGAAGACAGAGTTTGTCACAAGAATTGAAGGAACGACCCAAACCTCCACAGAGTGAATAATATGGCCTTCTTCTCTTAAATAGATCTTTTGGTGAGCGCACAAGAACGTGACATGACATCTCTCCTTCATACGAACACAAAGAGCTGTTGTTTGGCCCTTCGGTAGTTTTTGAGTAGTTGTACATGTTTTTGTTGATTTTTCATTAGTTCTTCCTTTAGTTGTTATTGTATTATAGTATGTCAGAGGTGTTCTCATTTGTATAATTGTGTTCTAGTTCCTTGTTTTTATCTCTATATATTATTGGTTGTCTGATTGCGCCAAGTAGAGCTAACAAATACCCCCCCCAAGCAACCCTCTGAATGCAGGCGTGAGAAAAAAGCATGAAAGAGTTAAGAGGCAGACTCGAGAGCATCAGAGTTCCTATAGGGCGCGCGAGGGTATCCAGGGGGGGTGGCGTGTTCGTGGTGTATGTATGCTGTCGCTCAGGGCCCACGGAAAGCGGAACGGCTGGGGGCATCCGGGGCGCTCACAAGGAGGGGGGTGATATAACCAGAGAAGAAAAGAGCAATGATGAGCACCGGCCAGGACACTGGGGACTCGGGGCGACTAACCCTTAGTTTCAGAAGTATTTCAAGCTCTGCAATTTTAGGTCATCCTGCGTTCTCTATTCTATTTTTTATTATCTATTTTTTCTATATTCACAATTTATAAGTCTGGAATTGTGGAGACAGAAGGGGCGATGGGGTTAGTGTGACAATGGGTTCGCACTAAACTTCAACAAAATATAATGGACACACACATTCGGTCTGGTCTGGCGCACGGCTACTTTTGGGTTGCCGAAATGCGAGGGGGCCGGGCACCCCCCCCGCCCACGGCTCGCCCGAGCACCTCTGGGACCGAGGGAAGAAACCGTCAGCGCAGAACTATGAAAGCTGACCGCTCCTACGGCACCCCGCTCAGCTCACCACGGAACCGCCCCGCCCACCCGCCCCTTTTTAATTCTCTTTATAAGACAATGAATACGTCCTTTATCACTCTCTGATATGACTTTTGTGTTCTATCCTATTTTTTGTCTCTATCTTTCTTCAGTTTTATATTTAGGTTGATAGTGAGTTGAGGTCATGAAAAGAGACACAAAAAGTTTTATAAAGAAGGAAGGCGAGGTTTCGGGAGGTGGCACAAGCTGTGGTTCCCGAACCATCTACAAAAAGTATCTGATAATATGTGGTTCAGCACCAACTATTTGATCTTGGCCAATCCTTTGCTTCAGTTACTTACATTACCCCTCTTTTGTCTCCAGTTTACTGAGTTGTCTATATTTGTCTCAATATGTCTGGCAATATTTAAGATTTTTTATTTTTTTTTTTATTATCTCTGCATGTGAATGTAAATGACGCATCAACATTTAGTTGATCTTTTCCTTCTGGACTGTTCTTGCCCCATCCCTGAACTCGCCCTCTTCATTTTGCCACTCCATCTCTTCCTGTTCTTTTTTTTGTTTTTCCTATTTTTTTTTGTTCTTTAACCATTAATGTCAGTATTCTTAAAACATATCACTGTAAATTATGACAGATCAGTGTGTCTTCCCTCCTCAACTTTATTTCAGATGCCGTCCCGTCCCTCACCGCTCTGGTGATCGTCCCTTCCCTCTTTAGGTATTTTCCTCTTTCTTTCAGCACCGTCACTTTGACGTTCTCCCACGCTTATGGATGTTCAAACTAAACCCCCCTCTATTTATATAAAATCAAAACAATATGGAACACATAACAGTGGAATATATTCTCCGAAAGGTGCAATCACATAAACGATTGTAATAGCAGTCTCACCTCGTAATCCCTCGAACTTTGTGAGTGCTATTAACATATAACTCTCCTCTTCGTACTTAAATAAAATTGGCAAACAGTCCACCTAGCGCCACTTTTTTCCTCTTTCCTGACCCTTTCTCCTTATTATGAAACACGACACTACACAGCTTATATCTTCCATCTTAGTTTGGCAAGATATAAATGTCAATGAGTAACACCAACTGGGATTACCCCGCTCCCGCCCTCTCCTCGACCAATACCAACCCTTCCTCCCCGCCGCGTCATCAAATATTTTCCACCCCACCCACCACACCCCCAGTCTGCCCCTTTCACCCCACCAACTACCACACCCAACCCCCACCCCCACCGTCCTACCCCCACGATTTTCAAGATCAATTAAGAGAGACACCACATGTACCACATTCACAGTGTAGGGTGCATAAAGTATTTGTTGAATTTTTTCTCTTTTGCATTTTACATAATGGTTGACCTCCTTGGCAGACACTAAACTCAACCAAACATTCCCTTCTCTGCACGCTCCTTGCGTGTATTTTACGTATCCCCTCTCTTCTACATTTCCCCCTTTCTCTTGTTTTCTTTAGGATGATGTTCGGAGCCTACAAACTCGTAAAGATTTACTGTCCCCGCCTCACCCATTTTTACTTAGATAATCTTGATGATTTAACGTTTCTGAGGATATTTGCCATACAGGCATTTTTTGAGAGGATGCGTGGATGGGAAATACAGAACATAGTGAGACCCCACTCTATGTTGTATTTTTTTCTTCTTGTTGTTAATATCCATTCTGTTGTTATTGATTTTTTACTTCTGTTGCTTTTGGCGTGTGCCTGTTGCATCTTTCAACAGTCTTTTTCTTGTTGTAGCTTTTCACTATTGTTGCGTTACAGTATTAGCATTTACATATTTCTCTCTCTGCAAAGTAATTGTTCTTTGATTAAACTTTTGGAATTTTCATTTTTCTCTATCGTATGATTTAGTAATGCTGTTCTCAAGTCTTGATAGCTTTGTGTCACTGTCAGCTGTCTTCTTTATATAATCCATGATTGCTTCTCCCTTCTCTTCTTATTACTTTACTAGCTGGAGTATGATTCCTTTGTATGTTTGGTGTTGCTGTGCTGTTTTTTTCTTCCTCTATTTGTTTGTTGTGTCTTTTTTTCTCAAACTTTAGTGTTTTTATATTTCTTTGTTTCTCATAAATTTTATTTTCTTTATAATTTGTTGCTTGTTGGTATATCATTCCTCAGTTGGCACTTTTGGTTGATTAAACTCAGACGTGTCATGGCGATGACTCTCTTATTTTGGGGACAGAAGTTGGCTTCTTCGCCTCCTGGTTTCCTCATATGAACACCATGCTCTCGTTCTTTGGCTGT
>NW_019957579.1:108830-109812 GCF_002910315.2 Salvelinus sp. IW2-2015
CATTCTTGTTTTGTGTTTTACGTATCGTAGACTCGTCAACGGAGATGTTAGCATGTTCCAGAGATTTCTGTAAGTCTTTAGCTGACACTCTAGGATTCTTCTTAACCGCATTGAGCATTCTGCACTGTGTTCTTGCAGTCATCTTTGCAGGACGGCCACTCCTAGGGAGAGTAGCAACAGTGCTGAACTTTCTACATTTATAGACAATTTGTCTTACTGTGGACGGATGAACATCAAAGCTTTTAGAGATACTTTTGTAACCCTTTCCAGCTAAATGCAAGTCAACAATTCTTAATCTTAGGTCTTCTGAGATATAATTTGTTCGAGGAATGGTTCACATCAGGCAATGCTTCTTGTGAATAGCAAACTCAAATTTTGTGAGTGTTTTTTATAGGGCAAGGCAGCTCTAACCAACATCTCCAATCTTGTCTCATTGATTGGACTCCAGGTTAGCTGACTCCTGACTCCAATTAGCTTTTAGAAAAGTCATTAGCCTAGGGGTTCACATACTTATTCTAACCTACACTGGGATTTTTTTTATTATGTATTCAATATAGACAAGAAAAATACAATAATGTGTGTGTTATTAGTTTAAGCAGACTGTGTTAATCTTTTGTTGTGACTAAGATGAAGATCAGATCAAATTTTCCGACTAATTTATGCAGAAATCCAGGTAATTGTAACAAGTTTTAATGACTCCAACCTAAGTGTATGTAAACGTCCGACTTCAACTGTGTATATATATATATACAGTTGAAGTCGGACGTTTACATGTTTTTCAACCACCACAACTTTCTTGTTAACAAACTATTGTTTTGGCAAGTCGTTTAGGACATCTACTTTGTGCATGACAAGTAATTTTTCCAACAATTGTTTACACACAGATTATTTCACTGTATCACAATTCCAGTGGGTCAGAAGTTTGCATACACTAAGTTGACTGTGCCTTTACACAGCTTGGAAAATTCCAGAAAATGATGTC
>NW_019957579.1:114047-116294 GCF_002910315.2 Salvelinus sp. IW2-2015
GCGATGGAAATGCATTTGGCGGTTCGTCTGTTTCTGTTCTGTGGGTGGCACTGTGTGCTCTTTTCGAAGGATGGGTCCCGGTCTCTCCAGTGCTATGGGATCCGGGGGGKTCGGGGGTGGTCTGCCGGGCATTGGGATGACAACCCAACTCGGGATGAGGAGGGCTTTTAGCGGGTGGAATAGTGGGGACCAATTGGAGGTTTACTTAGTATCAATGCAAATATCATGGTACAGCTATATAGTCACTCAATCATCATATAACTTTTTAATGGTACGTTTACAGACATATTTTGATAAATATAATTTAAATTAATTATTATGGTCTCATTATGGTGATGAAATAAGTATAGCCAGTTATAGTTGTAATGGCTTAGCAGATAATAAGAAAAGTCGATCAGTATTTACCTGGCTAAAAGAGAAGGAATATAATATCTATTGTTTACAGGAAACTCTTTCAACAATTTTAGATGAAGTTGTGTAAAAAGGACTGGGGGGGCGAAATGTATTTCTCACATGGGCAAAGAAATTCAAAAGGTGTGATGATATTAATTAACAGTAATTTTGATCCAGATGTGCAAATTGTCCAAACAGATCATCAAGGTAAATGAATTATTTTAAATATGTTAGTGGACTATAAACAGATATGGCTTACTAACCTATAWGGTCCAAATAATGATGATCCAAGCTTCTTTGAAAATATATATAAGAATTTATCAACTCYACAAGCAACACTAGACTCTATTATTATGGTGGGGGATTTTAATACAGTTTTAAATACCTCTATGGACCATAAAGGAAAGCACACTGCMAACTATCACCCTCAGGCACTTAAGGAAATCATGAATGTCATGGATATATTGGAATTAGTGGATATATGGAGGCTTAAATACCCTGACCTAGTGAGATATACATGGCGGAGGCTTAATCATGCTAGTCATCTTGATTACTTTCTTATGTCATTCTCTCTGGCACCAAAAGTTTAAAAAGTGTTGATAAGGGACAGAATGCGGTCGGATCATCACACAATTGGCATATATATTACTCTTACAGAATTTCCATGTGGGTGAGGATATTGGAAATGTAATCAAAGCCTACTGGATGATAACTTGCTTAAAGTAGGACAGAATAATTTATAACTGACTTTCTGACATAAAATAAGGGAATCTGCTGTACCTATGTTATGGGACACTTTTAAATGTGCCTTTGGAGGCCATACAATTCAGTACTCATCTATAAAACAAAAGCAATTTAGATCAAAATAGTCCATATTAACAAAGGAAATTGAAGGACTAACAGTACAGTTAGATAGCAATACAAACTGTACCATAGAGGCACAGAATAAGTTCGAGGAAAACAAAAAGAAATGGAGGAACTTATTCAAGAAAGATCCAGTTTATTATAAAAATAAAGCACTGGGTGGAATATGGGGAAAAATGCACCAAATTATTTTTCAATCTTCAACATAGAAATGTTACCAATTTTTTTTATTGAAACTTGTTACAAATGATGGAGTCACGCATGATTCACCGAATGTAATTTTGAAGASGAAGTAAAGTACTTAAAGAATATGTTTTCGYTTCAGTCTCCTCCATCTCCACTAACCGAAGCTAATTGTATGGATTTTTTCCCTATTAATAATGTAAAATTAACATCTGTACAGAAAGACTCATGTGAAGGCCAAATTACAGAGGAGGAACTTCTTGGTGCAATTAAAGCCTTTAAGGCTCATGCGACCACCCAGGTGCTTTGAGTCAAGGAGGGCTTGGATGGAATAAGCCGGTGCAGCGATGACGTCAAATTGGGGGGTGGGTGGGGGGGGGGGGGTGTGGCGCCGCGCCGAGGATAGAGAGGGCTGTACCTCACGGGCTTGAGGAGGACACATGGAAGGATGAGGAGATCCGGTAATCGCGGGGCAACTGGAGACGGTAGGTAACAGGATTGATGCGGTGTGTTATTTGAAGGGACCAATGAACTGGGGACTGCACTTTTGCAGGGGTCACGGAGCCGAATGTCCGGGTAAGAGGCCACAACACGTTGCCCAGGTGGAAGAGTGGAGTAGGTCGGCGACACCAGTCAGCGAACCGTTTCTGGGAGAGGGTCGCTTGATGGAGGTGCCAATGTGCGGTCTCCCAAACCTGCTCGCTCCGTCGAAACCACTCATCGACGGCAGGCACAGTTCCAGGCTCGGTCTCCCATGGAAACACAGGGGGTTGGTATCCGAGGACACACTGAAAAGGAGTGAGTGGA
>NW_019957579.1:118423-132440 GCF_002910315.2 Salvelinus sp. IW2-2015
TCCGGAGTGTGATGGCCTCCGTAGAACTACAGGGCTGGGTGGATTATACCAGTAGACATACAGGCTGGATGGTAACCAGTAGAACTCCAGGCTGGGTGTATACCAGTAGAACTCAGGGCTGGATGTTATAACCAGTAGGACGTACAGGCTGGGTGGTATACAGTAGAACGGCCAGGCTGAGATGGTACTATACCAGTAGAACTCCAGGGCTGGGTGTGGTATTACCGATAGAGACTACAGGTTCTGAGGTGGAATTATACCAGTAGACTCCAGGGCTGGATGTTACCAGTAGAACTAGGGGGTGGAATTTTATACCGTAAAATCCAAGGGCTGGGTGGGTATCCAGTAGACTTCCAGGCGGGTGGTTTACCAGTAGAACTACAGGCTGGGTGGCTTACCAGTTAGAACTACAGGGCTGGGTGTTATACAGTGAACTCCAGGGCTGGATGGTATACCAGTAGAAACTACAGGGCTGGGTGTTACGTAGAACTCAGGGCACTGGATGGTTACAGTAGAGCCAGGGGGGTGGGTATACCAGTGTGAACTCCAGCGGTGGAATGGCTTTATACCAGTGAACTCCAGGGCTGGGTGGCCGTAAACCAGTAGAACAGGGCTGGGTGGTATACAGTTAGAACTACGGGCTGGGTGGTATCCAGTTGAACTCCGGGCTGTGGGCTACCAGTGAACTACAGTAGGCTGCTGGTATACCAGTTAGCATCCAGTGGCTGAGGTGGATATACCAGTAGAACTACAGGGGCTGGGTTGGTATCCCGGTAGACGTACAGGGGTGGTGGCTATACAGTAGAATACAGGGTGGGTGGATATACAGTAGAACTCAGGGCTGAGGTTGGTATACCAGCTAGGAACTCCAGGGCTGGTGGTATACAATAGAACACAGGGCTGCGTGGTATACCAGTAGAACTCCAGGGCTGGGTGGTATACCCAGTAGAACTACGGGGGAGGTGATCGTGGACTCCAGGGCTGGGTGCATACCAGTAGCACCCAGGCTGGATGTATACCAGGGAGAACTCCAGGGCTGGTGGATACAGTAGAAAATCTGTGGGGTTGGTAGATGATATAACAGATAGAACTGCCAGGGCTGTGCGGTGGTGCTAACCTAGAGAAGTACAGGCGGGGTGGCTAATACAGTGGAACTACAGGGGCTGGGTGGGCTATACCAGTAGAACTACAGGGCTGGGTGAATGATACCAGTAGAATCCAGGCTGCGGTGGCATACCAGTAAATCAGGGCTGATGGTATACAGTAGAATCCAGGGCCTGGGTGGTTACCAGTAGAACTACAGGGCTGGGATGTGTTTACAGTAGAATACAGGGCTGGTTGGTATACCAGTAGAACTCCAGGGCTGGATGGCGCATATAGCAGTTAGAACTCGGGCTGTGGTTTACCAGTGACTACAGGGGGTGGGATACCGTAGCACTACAGGCTGGGTGTACCAGTAGAACTCGGCCTGGATGGTATACCAGTAGACTCCAGGGCTGGATGGCTATATACCAGTGAACTCCAGGGCTGGATGGCTTTCTATACCAGTAGCAACTACAGGGCGGGTGGTATACCAGTAGAACTCCGGTGAGTGTTACAGTAGAAACTTACAGGCTGGGGCGAACTGGCCTTTACAGTAGAACTTACAGGGATGGTTGGTTTTAGTACCAGTAGACTCCAGGGCTGGTGGCTATACAGTAGAACTACTGGGCTGGTGTATCCAGTTAGAATAAGGGCTGGTGGTCCAGTAGAACTCCTAGGGCTGGTGGTGTATACCGTAGAATACAGGGGGGATGGTTACCGTGAATTACAGGGCTGGGTAGTAGACCAGTAAGACTACAGGCTGGTTGGTATACCAGCTAGAACTCCAGGGCTGGATGGTATCCAGTGAATAAGGCTGGATGGTATACAGTTAGCTCCAGGGCTGGATGGTTATACCAGTAGAACTCCAGGGCTGGGTGGATGTACCAGGTAGACTCCAGGCTGGGGTGGTTACTAGAACTCCAGGGCTGGGTTGTATACAGTTAGAACTCAGGGCTGGTCGGTGGTAGTATACCAGTAGAATTAGAACTCCAGGGCTGGGTGATCCAGTAGAACTACAGGGCTGGGTGGTATACCAGTTGAATCTCGGGTGGTGGTGTCATTACCAGTAGAACTCCGGCTGGGTGTTACCAGTTAGCACTCAGGGCTGGGTGAGTTACCAGTTAGAACTCCAGGCTGGTGGATACCAGTAGAACTCAGGGCTGGGTGGCTGGCATATACCAGGTAGAACTCCAGGCTGTGTGGTATACCAGTAGACTCAGGGGCTGAGGTGATATACCGTAGAAACATCCGGGTGGGTGGATACCAGTAGCAACTCAGGGCTGTGGTGATATTACCGTAAACTTCAGGGCTGGCGGTGGTTACCAGTTAACTTACAGGCTAGATAGGTGGACATACCCCGTTAACGTACAGGGCTGGTGTGTTACCGTCGACTAGCAGGGCTGGTGTACTACAGTCGCCCTCCAGCGGCTCGCCGGGATTACCGTAGAACTCAGGGCTGGGTGGTTACCCAGTATGAACTACAGGGCTGGGTGGTATACCAGTAGAATACAGGGCTGGGTGTATACAGTAGAATACAGGGCTGGTGTGTATACGTGAATACAGGGCTGGGTGGTTACCAGTTAGAACTACAGGACTGGGGTGCGTGTATACCAGTAGACCGTACAGGGCTGGGTTGACTATACAGTAGACTCCAGGGCTGTGGTGTTACCAGTAGATAGCAGGGCTGGTGGTACAGTAGCTAGAACTACAGGGCTGTGGCATACAGTTAGAACTCACGGCTGGATGGTTATACCAGTAGAATACAGGGCTGGTGGCTCCAGTTAGAAACGTACAGGCGTGAGGAATGTACCAGGGAGTTCTGTGTGTATTCGGCCCAGGCTAGATAGTGACTCCACTCGTGTGGTTGGTGGGTGCAGTGTTGGCGAAGGTACTTCCCTATTTCCTGATTCAGACRTTCCGTCTGCCCGTWGGTTTGGGGATGGTATCCGRAGGATAGGTTGATGGAGCCCCCAGTCAGTCGCAGAAGGCTCGCCACAGCCTGTAGACGAACTGGGGTCCCCGATCTGAATCGATGTCTTCCGGGATCCCATACAGACRAAACACCTGTTGGAACATGCACTCTGCCATTTCCATGGCATTAGGTAGATGTGGAAGGGGGRTGGGTCGGCACATCTTGGAGAACCGGTCCAATACAACTAAAATAGTCATGAAGCCCGAAGTGTCCGGCAGATTCATGAGGAAATCTATGGCGATGTGAGACCATGGTCTGTGTGGTGTAGGTAAAGGCTTGAGGGCTCTTTGCCCATGCAAAGAGGTTGGCGAGGGCTCTTTGCTCATGCACAGACGGGACAGGAGAGAATGTAATCTCTGACGTCTGCTGTTAAGGATGACCATCAGAACTTGCGTGTTAGTAGCTCCGTGGTCCGGGTGATTCCAGGATGGCCAGAACTCAGCGAAGTATGGCACCACTGCATTAGTTGGGGTCTGACGTACGCTGGAACGTAGGTCTTGCCTGCAGAGGTGTCGGGAGGTGCTGGGTCGTGGCATAGGGGCTCTTGGACGGCTGATTGGATTTCCCGCTGTATGGGTCCCACGACCCAAGATGGAAACAGGATGGGCTCGGGAGCTGGGTTAGAGGAAGGGGAGTCRAATAGATGGGATAAGAATTCCGGTGATTGGGTTTGGAGAGTGAGCTGGAAAGTGGGCTGCATTCCGGGGATCTAAGTGTTTGGGACTGTGAGTTGGATGCAGACGTTACAATAGTAAATAAAGGCTACATCTCAGAAAGTTTTAAACTGTCAAGAGGAGTAAAACAAGGTTGTCCACTATCGGCATATCTATTTATTATTGCCATCGAAATGTTAGTTGTTAAAATTAGATCCAACAATAATATTAAGCCACATATTTTTAATCCCTTAAAAACAAAGGTGTCGTTATACGCTGATGATTCATGTTTTCTTTTAAAACCACAATTAGAATCCCTCCACAGCCTCATGAAGGATCTAGATACTTTTGCTAAACTCTCTGGATTAAAACCAAATTTTGATAAGTCTACATATACGTATTGGATCACAAAAAAATGCAACTTTTACATTACCGTGTAGTTTTCCAATAAAATGGTCTGACAGGGATGTGGACATACTCGGTATACATATCCCGAAAGAAAGGATCTCACTCCAATAAATGTGTATAGAAAGTTAGCAAAAATAGATAAGATCTTGCTACCATGGAAAGGAAAATACCTGTCTACTTGTGGAAAAATCACCCTGATAACTCTTCAGTCATATCACAGTTTACCTATTTGCTTAAGGTTTTGCCTACACCTAGTGACCTTTTTAAATTATACGAACAAAAAATATTCAATTTTATTTGGAATGGCAAGCCAGACAAATTAAGGCCTATTTATATATGAATATGAATTCGGATGGCAGAATGATTAAATATTATTAAAGCATTAGATCTCTCACTAAAGGCATTAGTCATACAAAAGTTATACTTAAATCTGAAATTGTTCTCTAGTAAATTAGTAAGAATGTCTCACCCATGTTCAAGAATGTAACAATCTTCTTCATCTGATGAACAGGAAAGATCGGACCAAAACGCAGCGTGGTAAGTGTCCATGTTAATTATTATTAACAGAACACGAAACAAAATAACAACGAGAATGTAGAAACGAAACAGTCATGTCAGGTGAAACAACACAAGATATACTAAATTATTAAATAAAATGTTTTAAAAAGGTATAATTTTTGTAAATTATATCATAAATAGTACTGGTGGAGTTATGTCAGACATGCAGCTACTTTTACTCCCTCTACCAAATGTAGCTATAAATGCAGAGGATGCGCACAGTGCAACAATATGATGAAGTGTGAATATTTGTGCTGCCCACATACAGGAAAACGGTTCCTAATAAATGACATTATTACGTGTTCCACCACCCATGTTATTTACATTAAATGTCCATGTGGGCTGTGCTATGTAGGTAAAACCTCTTGTTCTCTCAAACAGAGAATCAGTGAACATAAAAGTTCAATCAGGAGAAATGACAGGGATTATCCAGTCGCAGTACATTTTAATGACCTAAAGCATGACATTTCTACCTTTAGATTTTGTGGCATAGAGAAAGTTAAGATATCAGACAGGAGAGGTGATATTAATAATACTCTGAGTAAAAGATAATGTTTTTGGATTTTCACTCTCCAGACATTATTTCCTAAATCTTAATGATGAAATGCCTATGTATGTTATGTTGTGAATTTGAACATGAATTATGCCCTATTTAAGATTACTCTAGTGTTTTTCGTACGATGTACCCAATGATTAATGAAAACTTGCTCGTAGGTCTATGTCCTCATTGTGGTTTTACAGACGTGTTTAATACATCTTATTTACACACTTTATTCGAATATTTATGAAATGTTATATTGTTATATTTGGTAGCACTTATTTGTTTTTCTTCGCCTCAACCCCTTTCGATGCGTGGAACGGATTGTGGTGGGGCTAGGTCTACATAAGGGTGCACTTTTTTTTTTATCACAAAAGCTCTGACGAAGGCTGTGAGGACATACGTAAGCTTATTAAAGATCAGTGATACTATCAAGAGCAGTGTTTCGGTTTCCTTTTTCCGTCACTTGTTCAACTGTTAAATGCACCTGCAAAAAGATGCTCAGATGTGCGAGTGCCTTTTGAATTTTGACCCTGCTGTCACGCCCTGACCTAGAGAGCCTTTTTATTCTCTATTTTGGGTAGGTCGGGTGTGACTAGGGTGGGTAATCTAGGTTGTTTATTTCTATGTTGGCCTGGTATGGTTCCCAATCAAAGGCAGCTGTTTGTCATGTCTCTGTTTGGGGATCATATTTCATATTCATATCATATTTCCCCACTGTGTTTTGGTGGATCTTGTTTTTGTGTTGTTGCCTGTGAGCACCCCAGAAAGTTTCGTTTGTTCATTGTTTTTTGCTGTTTCACTTCATATAAAATGTCGAACCGACTGGCAAAAGTGCACTTCACTGACGAGTCGCGGTTTTGTCTCACCAGGGGTTCACGTTTATCGCCGAAGGAATGAGCTTACACCGAGGGCTGTACTCTGGAGCGAGATCGATTTGGAGTGGGAGGGTCCGTCATGGTCTGGGGCGGTGTGTCACAGCATCATCGGACTGAGCTTGTTGTCATTGCAGGCAATCTCAATGCTGTGTTTACAGGGAAGACATAATCCTCCCTAATGTGGTACCATTCCTGCAGGCTCATCCTGACATGACCCTCCAGCATGACAATGCCACCAGCCATACTGCTCGTTCTGTGCGTGATTTCCTGCAAGACAGGAATGTCAGTGTTCTGCCATGGCCAGCGAAGAGCCCGAATCTCAATCACATTGAGCACGTCTGGGACCTGTTGGATCGGAGGTGAGGGCTAGGGCCATTCCCCCCAGAAATGTCTGAGAACTTGCAGGTGCCTTGGTGAAAAGTGGGGTAACATCTCATAGCAAGAACTGGCAAATCTGGTGCAGTCCATCAGAGAGAGATGCACTGCAGTACTTATTGCAGCTGTGCCACACCAGATACTGACTGTACTTTTGATTTTGACCCCCCTTTGTTCAGGACACATTAATCCATTTCTGTTAGTCACATGTCTGTGGAACTTGTTCAGTTTATGTCTCAGTTGTTGAATCTTTTTATGATCATACAAATATTTACACATGTTAAGTTTGCTGAAAATAAAGCCAGTTACAGTGAGAGGACGTTTCTTTTTTTGCTGAGTTTATATATGTTTATGTTTACATATGAGTAAGTATGTGGCCAAAAGTTGAGATGACACCAATATAAATTTTCAGTCTGCTGCCTCAGTTTGTATGATTTCAATTTGCATATATTACAGAATGTTATGAAGATGATCAGATGAATTGCAATTAATTGCAAAGTCCCTCTTTGCCATGCAAATGAACTGAATCCCCCAAAAACATTTAAACTGCATTTCAGCCCTGCCACAAAAGGACCAGCTGACATCATGTCAGTGATTCTCTTGTTAACACAGGTGTGAGTGTTGACGAGGACAAGGCTGGAGATCACTCTGTCATGCTGATTGAGTTTGAATAACAGACTGGAAGCTTCAAAAGGAGGGTGGTGCTTGGAATCATTGTTCTTCCTCTGTCAAGCATGGTTACCTGCAAGGAAACACGTGCCGTCATCATGCTTTGCACAAAAAGGGCTTCACAGGCAGGATATTGCTGCCAGTAAGATTGCACCTAAATCAACCATTTATCAGATCATCAAGAACTTCAAGAGAGCGGTTCAATTGTTGTGAAGAAGACTTCAGGGTGCCCAAGAAAGTCTAGCAAGCGTCAGGACCGTCTCCTAAATTGATTCCGCTGCGGGATTGGGGCACCACCAGTACAGAGCTTGGTCAGGAATGGCAGCAGGCAGGTGTGAGTGCATCTGCACGCACAGTGAGACGAAGACTTTTGGAGGATGGCCTGGTGTCAAGAAGGGCAGCAAGGAAGCCACTTTCTCCAGAAAAACATCAGGGACAGACTGATATTCTGCAAAAGGTACAGGGATTGAACTGCTGAGGACTAGGGTAAAGTCATATTCTCTAATGAATCCCTTTACGATTGTTTGGGGCATCCGGAAAAAAGCTTGTCCGGAGAAGACAAGGTGAGCGTTACCATCAGTCCTGTGTCATGCCAACAGTAAAGCATCCTGAGACCATTCATGTGTGGGGTTGCTTCTCAGCCAAGGGAGTGGGCTCACTCACAATTTTGCCTAAGAAAACAGCCATGAATAAAGAATGGTACCAACACATCCTCCGAGAGAAACTTCTCCCAACCATCCAGGAACAGTTTGGTGACGAACAATGCCTTTTCAAGCATGATGGAGCACCTTGCCATAAGGCAAAAGTGATAACTAAGTGGCTCGGGAACAAAACATTGATTTTTGGTCCATGGCCAGGAAACTCCCCAGACCTTAATCCCATTAAGAATTTGTGGTCAATCCTCAAGAGGCGGTGACAAACAAAAACCCACAAATTCTGACAAACTCCAAGCATTGATTATGCAAGAACGGCTGCCATCAGTCAGGACATGGCCCAGAAGTTAATTGACAGCATGCCAGGACGGATGTCAGAGGTCTGAAAAATAAGGGTCAACACTGCAAATATTGACTCTTTGCATCAACTCATGTAATTGTCAATAAAAGCCTTTGACACTTAAAAAATGCTTGTAATTGTACTTCAGCATTCCATAGTAACATCTGACAAAATATCTAAGACACTGAAGCAGCAAAGTTTGTGGAAATTAATATTTGTGTCATTCTCAAAACTTTTGGCCATGACTGTTTGTATGCATGTAATGATTATATTACCCAAAAAATATTACATTTACATTTACATTTAAGTCATTAGCAGACGCTCTTATCCAGAGCGACTTACAAATTGATGGGGGATTGGAAATTATGCAGACAATTACACTGATTGAAGCAACAATCTATCTGCAAATAACGCTGATCCACCCCTTAAATAAAAAAATATTTAAAAAATATTTTACAAGACACGGTGGTTAGAACCAAAAATCTCCAATTCGGACTCAGACCAAAGGACACAATTTCCACCGTCGAATGTCCATTGCTCGTGTTTCTTGGCCCAAGTAAGTCTATTCTTATTATTGGTGTCCTTTAGTAGTGGTTTCTTCGCAGCAATTCGACCATGAAGACGATTCACACAGTCTCCTCTGAACAGTTGATGTTGAGATGTGTCTGTTACTTGAACTCTGTGAAGCATTTATTTGGGCTGCAATTTCTCTGAGCTGGTAACTCTAATGAACTTCTCCTCTGTGGCAGAGGTAACTCTGGGTCTTTCTTTCCTGTGGCGGTCCTCATGAGAGCCAGTTTCATCATAGCGCTTGATGGTTTTTTGCGACTGCACTTGAAGAAACTTTCAAAGTTCTTGAAATTTTCCAGATTGACTGATCTTAATGTCTTAAAGTGATGGACTGTCATTTTTTATTTGCTTATTTGAGCTGTTCTTGCCATAATATGGACTTGGTCTTTTACCAAAATGGGCTATTTTCGTTATACCACCTCTACCTTGCCACAACACAACTGATTGGCTCAAACGCATTTAGAAGAGAAAGAAGTTCCACAAATTAACAAGGCACACCTGTTAATTGAAATGTATTCCAGGTGACTACCTCATGAAGCTACCGAGAGGTCTAAGGTTGCCACGGTTATTTCTCTGCTGACTGGCGGGCATTGGAATGGGCCACGGCCGCCTGGGAGAAAGGAGAGGAGGAGCTTGAGTCTTATGAGGGGTTCATGGCTCTGTTTAAATGTATTTTCGAGAGGGGGGAGTGAGCGTCTGCTTCAGCACCAGCAGGGGAATCAGACGTGCTGTGTATGTGTTCACCTTCCAGACAGTAGCAGCTTCCAGTGGATGGAATGAGCCGGCGCTCAGCACGTTATTTGAAGAGGCCTGCGCGAGAGGTCCAGTTGGAACTGGCCTGCCGAGATGACAAACTCACCCTGGACGCACTCATTGCGATGGCCATCCGTCTGGATAACCTCCTCCGAGAGCGTCGACATCTACATCGCTTCTCCCCTCCTTCGACGACGTTTCTGGATCAGAGCCTGAACCCATGGAGGTAGGGGTCACACGCCTTCCCGCGGCAGAACAACGCAGGYGGATGCAGCTGGGGCTCTGTCTGTACTGTGGCCAGGTAGGGCACAAGCACCAGCGGTGTCCATTACTTCAGAATCCGGGATCCACTAAAGCAGAGGGACGGTCATGTGATGTTACATACCCTGGACTAGGAGTGAGTATTCCATCTTTTGCCCTTCCTGTTAGACTCTTTTTAGTACCCATCACTCTGGCTGACTGTCCCTTAGGCCCAGTGTCTACAGCTTTAGTGGATTCCGGTGCCGCGGGGAACTTTATGGATCAGACCCTTGCCTCCTCTCTCAATATTACTATCTACCCGTTCTCCTCTCCTTTTCCGGTTCAAGGTCTCGACTGCCGGACTCTAGGATCCGGCACCATCACACACATCACCCAACCACTCACCCTCACCGTGGAGCCCAATCACCAGGATAACATCCCACTTCTTCCTCACCAGTGCACCAGTTCACAAGATCAGCCTTGGCCTACCTTGGCTTCAGTGCCATAACCCTACCATCTCATGGTCGAGGTTAAGAATCACCGACTKGTCACCCGAATGCYGGAAGACCTGCTTTCCTGTCCCCTGTGGTTCCACGTCGGTTGAGAGTCCTGTGGTTGCCTTCCAGCCCAACATCCCGGAGGAATATCAGGATCTAAGGGAGGTATYCTTCAAGACCCTCGCCCCTGGGWCTGTGCCATTCGCCTGTTTTCCGGTGCTACACCTCAGCGCAGATGCATCTACCCTCTGTCAGTGGCTGAGATCCAGGCCATGGAGGACTACATTCAAGAGGCACTCCAACAGCGTTTCATCCGCAGGTCCAGGTCCACTGCGTCGGCTGGTTTTTTCTTCGTGGCTAAGAAGGAGAGAGGATTACGCCCTTGTATCGATTACCGTGAACTCAATGACATCACCACGAAGTATCGGTACCCTCTCCCGCTGGTGCCGTCAGTCATCGAGCAGCKCCGCGGGGTCCGGTTCTTCACCAAACTGGACCTGCAGAGTGCCTACAATTTCATTCGCATCCGGGTGGGAGATGGATGTCTGGTCACTATGAGTACTTGGTTATGCCCTTTGGCTTAGTCAATGCTCCTTCAGTGTTCCAGTCATTCGTCAACGCGGTGTTCAGGGACATGCTCGGATGTCAGGTGATTGTGTACATCGATGACATCCTGATCTTCTCTACCAACYTGGAGGATCACATCMCTCACGTTCGAGCAGTCCTGGAACACCTCTTGGCTAACCACCTGTTTGTCAAGGCGGAGAAGTGGAGCCGCACGTCAGAGGGGGGGTACTGTCATGTCTGCTACTGYTGCTCCCCTCTGGCATACAATGTCGCCAAAGTACTAACCACCGGTCCTGGGATTCATCATTACGCACACCTGGCACTCACCATTACGGGCACCTGTTTGCGCATCATTATGATTTCACACCTGGACTCCATTACCTTCATAATTTCCTCCACTTTTTTGTCAATCTCCCAGGTTCACTCACCAGTTGGTATTGTTCTTGTGTATCGGCATACTGCCTTATGTTAGTGTCATGTTCTTGGTTTTGTTGCTTTATTAAAACATTTCACCTGCACCTGCTTCCGACTGACCGCCCCATCATTACACCTGCAGCCAGAGAGTCTTCAATGTACTCCTCCATGGCCTTGGTCTCTGGGCCAGACAKGGAATAAAGCCGCCCCCAAGGCGGTGTGGTGTCTRGGAGAAGATCAATGGTTRCAATCGTAGGGACGATGCAGKGGAAGGAATGTGGCGCAAGCCTTGTTGAAAACCTCCCAGAGTTCCTGGTACTCCGCGGGAACGGCACAGAGATCCAAGGCTTTTCCCAAGCCTGCAGGAGGACGTCCCGGGGTAGGCTGCGCAACCTTAAGGCAAAGTGTGTGGCAGAACAGACTCCAACCCAGGATAGAACCAGTAGCCCAGTTGATCAGAGAGTTGATTCTCTGGAGCCATGAATATCCCAAAACCACAAGAATACAAGGAGATTAAATTAGTACAAACTGTATGGACWCACTGTGATTTCCTGACACTCACAGGATAATGGGAACTTTACTGTGAGTGACTCTGCTAATGGAGCATCTGTCCAATGCTCTGGCGTCTATGGGAATAGAGAGGGGTTGTGTGGAGACACCCAGCTCAGATACCAGGGTAGCGTCCATGAASCTCTCATCAGCCCCAGAGTCAATGAGCACCCGGAGAGATTTAGACCAKTCACCCCACAGCAGGATAACATGGAGAGGAGTATGAGTAATAGGAGTTTGGAGACTCCCTGTTTGTCCCACCAGCATACTCATACCTACAGATGAGCCTGGTCTTTTACTGGACAGGTGGATATATAATGTCATGTAGTACCACAATACAGGGAACTGTTGGAGCTCAGCCTGCATAAAGTTAATTACGAGACAATCTAGCCATGCCCAGCTGTATGGGCTCTGGAGGAGACGAGTCGCCAGTCCCTGATGATTCCAGARGGAACTCGGGTGACTTCGGATTCTCTCGGGAATGCAGGTGTCAGGGAAATCCGGGGTTCTTCAGAGGCGAGGGAGAAACCATGGACGAGCGAGTGTGGCCAAGAACAGACCTCCTCTCCCTCTTGCRTTCCAGTATGCGCCCATCAATCCTTATGGTCAAGGCTATGAGGGAGTTGAGGTCCATGGATAACTCCCACTCGTCTTTAATTTCCTCCGATAAACCATGAAGGAAGRTGTCGATCAGGGACCATTAATCTAACAATTTCACAACAACTACCTTATAAACACAAGTGTAACGGAAAGAATAAGAATATGTACATATAAATATATGGATGAGCGATGGCCAAACGGCATAGGCAGGATGCAGTAGATGGTATAGAGTACAGTATATACATCTGAGAGGAGTAATCTAGGGTATGTAAACATTATATAAAGTGGGATTGTTTAGAGTGACTAGTGATACATTTATTACATCCAATTTTTAATTATTAAAGTGGCTAGAGATTTGAGTCAGTATGTTGGCAGAAGCCACTCAATGTTAGTGATGGCTGTTGGATGTATCCTTATGATTAACGAGTCGTGGTGTGATCATAAGACATACAGGAACTGAAGTCCTTTTGTTCACCTGACCTACAATTCCTTACAATAAAATGCCGACCGCATTATCTACCAAGAGAATTCTCTTCGAATATAATCACAGTCTTGTACATCCCCCCAAGCAGATACTTCGACGGCCCTGAAATAACTTCATTGGACTCTGTAAAGTGGAAACCACATATCCTGAGGCTGAATTTATTGTAGCTTGGATTTTAACAAGGCTAATCTGAAAACAAGGCTCCCTAAATTTTATCGCATATCGAATGTGCGACCCGGGCTGGGAAAATTCTGGATCATTGTTACTCTAACTTCCGCGATGCATACAAAGCTATCGCTCGCCCTCCTTTTGGCAAATCTGACCACTACTCCATTTTGTTGCTCCCTGTCACGCCCTGACCATAGAGAGCCTTTGTTTTTCTATGGTATAGTAGGTCAGGGCATGACTGGGGGTGTTTTAGTTATTATTTTCTATGTGGGGTTCTAGTTTCATTTTTCTATGTTGGTGTTTGGTATGATTCCCAATTGGAGGCAGCTGGCTATCGTTGTCTCTAATTGGGGATCATATTTAAGTAGATTTTTTCCACCTGTGTTTTATGGGATATTGTTTTGAGTTAGTGCACGTAGCACCTCTGTAGTCACGGTTCGTTTTTAGTTTGTTGTTTATTTGTTTTTGTCTTTGCTAAGTTTCACTTTATCATTAAATTGTGTGGAACTCAACATCCGCTGCGCCTTGTGCGATATTTATTCCAGCGAAAGTGACAGATTATCCCATCTACCAGGACCAAGCAGCGTCCCAAAGAGGGAAGGATTTCTGGACATGGGAAGAAGTGATGGGGATATGCGAAACCCTTCCTTGGCGACAGACAGAAGGAGATAATGGAGGACAGCGACGATGACAGGGTTCACGGCTACAGAAAGCCCAAGGATAACCCCACGTTTTTTGGGGGGGGAGGACACTGGAGCTGGCGGCTGAGCAGAGGGAAGAGCCAGAGACTGCAGGGAGGCAATGGCGAAGTTGGGAGAGAGTGAGATGAGAGAGTGTTGTGCAAGTGTGTTCTGATCAACATCCGACCAGAGGATTCGGTTAGCAGTCTGGTGCAACCTGTGCCGGTTCCACGCTTCTGGCCTAAAGTGTACCTCTCCAGTCAGGTAATCCTGTGCCTGCTCCTCGCACTCTCCCTGAAGTGCGTGTCCCCAGTCGGTACTTCTGTGCCTGCTCCTCGCACTCTCCTGAAGTGCGTGTCCCCAGTCCG